>NW_028186370.1:966022-1185817 GCF_003343005.1 Rhea americana | reverse complement strand
CGTCGTGGCGGCGGCGGTGGCGGCGCGAGTGGCCACGTTGACAGGGCGGGCGCGGGGTGGCGGCGCCTCCTGCATCGAGGAAGGCGGGCGGGGGCGTGAGCTCGAGCGTGTCCGTCCGTCCGGGAGAGCAAGGGGTGGGGCGCGACGCGGGTGAACATGTCTTCGCCTCCCAAAGAGAAAGCAGAGACGCGCGCTGGACACCCGCCTGCCGGTACTGCCGCCGCTCCCGCAGCGACGCGGGTGAACATGTCTTCGCCTCCCAAAGAGAAAGCAGAGACGCGCGCTGGACACCCGCCTGCCGGTACTGCCGCCGCTCCCGCAGGGGGGGGGGGGGAAGGGAGAGGGCGGGCGGCGGGGCAGGATGCGGCGGGCGCTGAGAGCGAGCCGAGCCGAGCCGGGCGCCGGGCGGGAGCTGCGTTTTGCGGCCTCGTCGGGGCGGGAGCCGCTCTGCCGCCCTCGTGGCGCGGGGGCGCCTGGCCGTGCGGGGGGGGGTGCCGCCCGCGGCGTCGCTCCTGCGCGTACTGTCCGTTTTTCGTTGCTGCGGTTTCAGTCAAAAAAGGGCTAAAATTAATTCACATAGTGGTTAATATTATTTTCGAATGCTTTGATGAGATTTAATAACTAGTTGTGTGTTGTAAAGCGAACTGCAAAGACTTGGAAAGCAGCTTCTGGAGCTTCATCTGCAGAAGGGGTCCGTCTCATCTTCCAGCGGGGCAAACGTTTGACAGTGTCTTCAAGTCATTTGGGGAAGAGGATGCTTGTGAACAGGGTGGCAGAGAAAAGTGGCTCTGTGGCACCTTGATCTTTAACACTTCAAAAATCCGCAAGAAACCTGGTGACTAACGGCAGATTAAGTTTACCCTGGAGGCTAAAGCCTGGATTTAGTCCTCTATCCCAAGCCATTCTAGATTCATGGATAATAGTGTAAGGCCATATGGCAGTTTGCAGATAAGTTTTAATAAAATAGAAATCAGGAATTCTTAAAAAAAAGTTATGCGTACAGTTAAGTAGACACCTACTTGTAATGAGGATGTGTCTCACCYGACTGAGTATGAACTGCATACATAAAGTATAGGAAAAACTTAGACTATCAAAAATAGAATTAAATCAGAACTG
Source organism: Rhea americana (assembly GCF_003343005.1). Taxonomy (NCBI): domain Eukaryota; kingdom Metazoa; phylum Chordata; class Aves; order Rheiformes; family Rheidae; genus Rhea; species Rhea americana. Next base: position 1,184,701 of record NW_028186370.1, on the reverse strand, counting down.
AAAAAATCCATTGTTTTTCATGTGTGCCATTAGCCCCAGCCTTACTAACTGCTTGCAGTCTGTAAGCTTCCTCTGCACATTGATCTTTCACATAGAAAAAAGACAAGAAAAACACTTGAAAAGAGAAAGGATAATGAAATGGAAAGAAACCTTGAGACCTCAGGCTGGTAACAGAGTACTTGAGGTGTCTTTAAACTCCATTCTGAAACTTAACAGAACTTAAGTTGTGGCCCTTTTAAATATCCATCTGTCAGTAAGATTAATGTATGTATAATACATTATAAGTGTATGTATAAAACAGTGCCAGGTAGGTTTGTGTAGCTTGCAGTCACTCTAGAGGCCTGTGTAATTATGTTTTTAAGTACTCATTTCTTCTAATAGGTACAGTGGATACATGAAGAAAGRCAATTGTGTTAATAGTTTAGCTTTGCAAAAGACTCATTAAAATGCTTTTGTCCTTTTTTAATTTTTATCTTTTTTGGGGGGTCATTTAAAAATCTTCAAGGTTGCCCAGAAAGCCTCAGGCCACAAGGTTACCTGCCCTCAGTCAAACTAAGCTTAGGTCTGAGCAGTTGTGGAGTTCAGATGTTTCTGTAGAATCATAGAAGATACCTAGTGCTTCARATTGCTGTGCTTTGGTATGATTTATTTCAGCATTAAGTCTCAGAAACCAGGTACAGTCCCCCCAAAAGCACAGCTGTGGAAGAACAGTAATGAGAATGTCTACCAATCCCAGGCACTCCAGATATTGAGTTGTTTATTAGATTTCCAAAGGTTATCTGCATTAGTCATGCTCTTTAGAGCAGAACAGAGGTCAATGTTCACAGCACAAAAAAGCCAACCACTTTGCCTCTTAGGTAGAATATGACCAATGATAATGAAAAACCAAAATTAAGATCAATAGTTGAGCAAGCAAAGTTTTACTGTTTTTCTTCTCAATTTCTTGAGTGTACTTAAGTCATCCGCTATGCATTTCATACTTGAGAAGCTGATGTCTTCTCTTGTCAGATCTCATGTGAAGCCATTCACCATCTCTCTCCCTCCTGTAACACAGGTCCCACTTCAACTCTCTATGTAATTCTGTTCAGAGACCCACAGCATTATTGTTGTCAGTAAAGGAGTTTTGGTTGTAATTCTGATATAATTATTGATGTCTGCCTCTTCTGGGCATTAATTTACAGCARTTGTTTTGGAAGGTGAATTCTCAATTATTTAAATCCTCTTTCTACTCTGTGAAGGATTTAGTATAATAAAATTTGAACTCACATTCTTYTAAAAATGTCTTTTAACTGCCAGAATCACTGTGATAAGCATCTACAAATTATGTAGTAGAAACTAGACAGGTTACAAATAGATGAATCTTCCCAGTCCAAGAAAATCTCACAAACAAAATGAATTTTTCTTTTAGCTTTGGGGATGTWATTCATCAGTTTACTCTCTCTCTCCTATGCTGAAGTAGTGTAGCRTGGTTGAAAACTTTTGAAAAGGGAAGTGAACCATGTTGCAAGGATATTCTTGCTCTCCGTAAGCTAAGTCTCTTGAAACTAGCTTGGATATAACTTTGCAATGGCGGAGGTGCATAGATGTATCTCAGCTGTATTGACAGGATGTAGGATTTCACTTTTGTTCTCAGATATAAATTATTACTATAGTTGTTTGCTGGATGCTTTTTTTGATTTCCCAAGTATGCACAGTAATCCTGGATTAATAAAGATTGCTCAGTTACGCGCTAATGTACTTTTKTCTGACTCTACTATGGTAGTAGATACTAGTGAAAAAAAATCATATGCAAGATTATGCTGTTTACAGCWTTGGTCATTGACTACTATGCCATTTAATTGTTTTTTCTAATCATTAATTTTACATACGTACAGAAAGAAAAATCTTTAAATTTTGACAGGATCTTTCTGTTGGTGATACAGAAGGAGTGACCTGATGATATATAATGTAAGAGGAGAGGGATTTTAGACCAGGAGGGTTAGTGGTAAATCAGTGGGTGTTGTTCTTTAGTTTTGTATTACATGGTGAAAAACTGCAATGTGGAAGCACGTGCATTGTCCAGAAGTGTTACTTACAAACCAGCACCTTCCACAAAAAGCAAACTGAAATGGAAGTAACGTGGACTAATTGTGCAATGATGTCGAATTTCTAAATTAATATAAATAAAACTAATGAAGATAAGGAAAGAAAACTAATGAAGATCAGGAAAGTAAAAACTCTTGTGAGTAAGGATTTTTAGGATTTGTTTGTGCGAGTTGATGCTGTCTCATCAGATGATGGATTAAAAAGAAATCCCTGCTGTAGATCTGTAATCTTTTCAGTTTTGTTGGCAAGGCTTATGGACRTATAATCGCTTTGATTAACTAAGTTAAATTGAGATGTTAGAACAAGATGCCAAATAATAGAACTTGAAGTGTTTGCTCTTATAAACAAACTTGATTTTGTAAGGAGTTTGCATCAGAAAAGATTAACAAGAATTTTTATTTTCACATCACCTTGAAAATTACGTTTCATACTGAATACTACATATTGCCTAAGCTTTCTGGCTTTTCCCGTCCCATGTGAATCATTTCTCACTATTTAAGTATTATAAGTTTTATGCTGGAAAGGTTATCTAAAAATGATTAATATATGTGGGGGGGTCAGTGCATGCTAAGTGATACATTTTTGATAGGCTGTAAAGCATATTTCTTTGGTTTTGTCTGTTGCTTGTSTGTTGTTAATTACTCTGTTGAATCAAGATTTTCTTTTCAAATGTCACTTAATTTTTTGAGAGAGATTTTAATCTTTAACAGGCCAAGCAGCTGTCTCTTGCTCTTAGGGCAGTTTCTTTAGCTAAATAGTCTTTGCTTCCTTCCCTGATACAGGCTATAAAAGTTATATACAGGAGTATCTTTTCCATTCCTCCTCTGATTAAGAACTAATGAAACCTGTATACTTTTTTTATTTCTAGGTTTCAGAGATAGTATTGAACTGCTGTAAAGTGCTTTAATTCCTCTGTGGATGGGTACAAAAGGACTGTCAGGAGTGTGAGCTTGCCCCAGCCTTGCTAACAAGCCATTTCAACTCTTTTTGAGTCACCCACTTCTGGTGTTGCGTTTGCTCAGCCCATGACATCTCTGCTGAGGCTGTCAGCAGGCTTATCCTGTCATAGCAATATGAAACACAAAGTGACATGTCTGTAGGCATCTTAAATATTGACACCTGCCTGCTCTAGTGGCTTGCTGACGGAGTTGCTGATTGGAGCGTAACTCACCTGGTTAGCAAGGGAGATGCCATCATCTTATATCCACCACTGTGCTGTGATCACATAGAGTAGGGGTAGAAGCAAACAGGAGCCTAAAATATTAAAACTTGAAAATGTAAAAGCAGATCAAGAGCAGTCTGCCTGTAGAGCTCTATTTGTTGCTGCAGATTTGGAGTCCAGGCTTAGTTCCTGTTTTGTGTTTCACGTAGTAGGGGGATAAGCAATGAATCTAGTGGATTTACTTTCACTTCTCACTTCTGTGTTTCAAAGGAATGCTTTTCTGCTTACATCATTTCTAAAACTAAATCATGACAAGGATTTGAGTTGTAGTAAATCCTTACATTTTGCAAAATAAAAAACAATGCAGTACAAATTAAAAGGTCTCCTGAATTTTGCTTTTTATTACACTGTTCATGAAGTACTTTTCTGTATAAATAGTATTGTTGTTGCTCTATTTTTTGATTTGAAATTATGAAAGTGAAGTTGTTCAGCCCTTCCTGTTTTAAAGGAGTATTTAACATTCCATTTTGTGGCCTTTTGCAGTGCTACGCAAACCACAACCTTTTTTTTTTCTTCTTCTGGTTGTGACAAGTTAATAGCAGTGAGAGTTACAAGAGTTGAACCTTCTAAAGTAATATTGGAAACAAGTGGTAAAATGAGCAGCTAGTTGTCAGATGACATGAAGTTACTGAGAATGGGAGACATGGTCCTGAAATAGCTACTCCACAGATTTGCCAATTTTAAACAGTTTTGKCTCACTTTCCAAACCATGATTATTAAACTACTCTGCAAAAATTGAAGGGGGAGTGGGAGGAGGTCATCCTTAAAACTTTTCTGAGGTTCTCCTTCCTTCCCTTATACTGATTTAACTTAGGTTTGTTGTGGTTTTTTTTGTTTGTTTGTTTTTAAATTTTGCTGCAGTAAAAGCTGGTGGGATGCGGATTGTGCAGAAACACCCACACAATTCTGATGCCAAAGAAGAAAAAGATAAGGATGATCAAGACTGGGAAACCAGCAGGTGAGCATTCTGATATGGTGGATATGTTACAGCTAATTTCCATCACCTTGAATGTTACTGCTAATTTGTTTTCCTTGCAGATATCAAACCAGTGATACGGTTGTTCTTGTATGATAAACTTCATTTAAAGTAGTCAGAAGTTATATGCTCCTTCAAAAGAATTGAGGATATTTTTTACCTTGCGGAGGCTCTTTTAAATGATCCTGCCAACCTGAGGAAAAAAGTACTGTGAAATAAGACTTCAGCTTTCCTAAAACTTCTGAAAATCATTTCAGGTTTGTGGAAACATAAAGGCCAGGCATATTTGGGCACAAACTTCAGGCAGTCCATCTGTGTATCAGGTCTTCTTGTTAGGTGCTAGTTGATTTTTTTCTACTGTGTGGCCCATACCCCTTTCCTGTTGAGGTATTTGACAATATGACATGAAAAGACAAGTAAAAACAAATGCTATTAATATAAGCCCCTTTATTTTAGGTGGGAAGTTACCAGTTTTATGGAAGAGGATGCCAGGATAGACGGTTGTTCTTTACCTTGCTATTCGTCTGCTTAAAACTGCTGAGTAACAAGTGTAGAGAAATGAAAGCAGGGAAGTTTAATGAACTAAACGGTATTTCTGTTCTGTRGATGCCGCTGGTTCTGTGCTACTTTCCTTGACTAGTTACTTTTCTTTGTAGTCAGGACTATATTTACCTGAAATCTTTCTGTACTAGCTTACTGCATTGCTTTGCCMTAGCTATTAGTGCGAGGCAAAAAAACAAACAAACAAACAAAAACAAAACAACCTCCTCCCCAGCCACAAATCAGCTATTTTTGTACTTCTGTACAAAAGTACTTTTTGGCTTAGGTGATGCTTGTTTTAGCATTTGAAATACTAGTAAGAAGTAGGCAAAGTGAAATGCCTATGTGAATAGAAACAAACTAATTTATTAACTCACAACTTGAACAAGAGAGAAGGAACACMTTTATGAGAAGGAAAACATAGTTTTAATTGGTATATCCAGATGAAAGGCTGCAAAACTGAACTTTCTGCCTTTTCTTCCATAACCAAATTGGTCATCTTGTATTTCCTAACTAAGAAGTTAATAAATATATACCCTATATTAATGTTGCAAAGTAAGTCTAGAAGCAGTTTTTGTGCTTAATAGAGATGTAAAGTTTAATGATCTCTAGAGCTTCCATATTAACTAGGGAATAGTTGTTGCACCTCGTGAAATCCATTCCGTCAGCCACTTGTGCAGTTTATTGTCAAAATATACTTTCAGAGTGGGCTGTTCCCTTTGATTTTGTTGTAAAATGTGCGTTATTGGCTCCTCTCAAGCACTTAGGCTCATAGAGTTATTCTTGAGCTTGTGTTTTAATCTAAAAAAAGTTGATCTGCATTTTCTTTCTTTAGTTTAAGTCTTGCTGGGAAAGAAAGTGGCAGGAAAGGCATAAAGAACATAGGTGGGAACCCKTGTGAATTATAAAAGAAAACTGTAAGTTGATTTACAAATTTGGGAGAAGTTGTTGTCCTGGTAGAACGGGAAAACCTTTTCTTTGGGGGAGAGAGTTTAATATGTCTGTTGCAGGTTCCCACTGAACTGAAGTACTTCTGCAGCTAGTCGCTGTATGAGCTTTAGATTTGAGCAAGAGGTTGTTTAGCCATAGACAGAGTGCATGAACTCTAGAGGCCACAGTATATGAAATTTTTGTTGCCTGTCAAAATTAAATTACATGTTTACAGCATGTCGGCTACTTTCATGCTGGAAGATGGAGTCCCTTGGAATTTCTGTACCTCTGCTCCAAGTGATCTGTGATGCCCTTCTAAAACATCTGGACTTCTAATGCCCATGGGGAGGAGTTTCCATGTGTTAATCAGGAGGGGGAAAAGATGCCAGTAGCGTTACATTCTGGTTCCTCTAATATCAATGTACTTTTTGGTTACTGCCTGTTGATATTTTATGTCCCTTCACTAAGCATATGAGGGGACATCTGTGCTTTTAACTTTCTACTCCTGTATTTTTAGTCTTCGCCATTTAAAGACAACCATTTTAAGGTAATGTTCTTGATATGATGCAATCTCTACCCTCTCTTGCATTCAAAAACAACAGAAGCAAACAGACCRTTCAGGGAATTCTTACCAGGTGATACTGGCAGCTGATATTTTAAGATAAAATGATGAGACAGGGAAGAATAATTTCTATTTGGTAAGAGGGAGGGTGGGATGACCTAGTGATTATTTTAATCTTACTATAGGCTTAGTTGAGGATAGATTAGTGSTGGCAAAATTTGGAATTGGCAGTGAATTGTGTCAGAAGATTTCAAGCTCTTTGAGAGTTCTCTGGGAATGTTTCAGAAGAGGTCTCTCTAAGACCATGCTTCAGTATGGCAGCTAAATAGTAGCTCAACAGGAAAGCTTTCTCCTAGAGTTTCATGAAAAAAAAAAAAAAAAAAAAAAGCTTTGGAGACTGCTGGCTTTGTTTTTGCACTGTGTGTGGAGAACTGGACATTAGGTCAGTATTTCTAGTCTTAATGCAAACAAAACTGACGGTGGTGAAGATCTTTGAAGCGTGCTAATTGTGATAAAGGTTACTTTAAATTTGCATTCACCAGTTAGATCTTCTTTGCCATTTCTTTTTCCTAGTTGTTTAAGAACTTGGAATCCAGTCTCCATAACTTAGTCTACAAAGTATTTTAATCAGTCCTAGTTCCTTAAATAAAGTTGTTATGACAACCTACTATGAAATGGTAGGTTGGCTTCTCATAATAGTGGTTTGCCATCCCTTAAAACAATATGTGRTAAGATGATTTTATATTAATTCTATACTAATTTTAAACTTTTCCTACAGGGCAGTTTTCAGCCTTGAATAGTAATGGAACTAATTACGGATGTCTGATAAAAATATAGTATTACTTAAAGAGGAATGTTTGGATATGATTATATGGAGAAGAGCTCAGTGAAAGGATGGAGAAGTTGACATCATTTGGTTTAGGTGAACTAAAAAAAAAAAAAGTGTGGTTTCCAAAGCTAGTRGCACCACTATGACCAAGATGGCAGTGATGAATCTGAGTGTGAGGGTGGAGTCCTTGGCTTCATATGTTCTTTAGGACAGCAGTAATTTTGATCAGCCTGGTTGGAGACAGGATAATGGCTTGATGGACCTCTGGTCTGATCCATTTTTGTTTTTCTTATCTTTCTGTAATTTTTAAAGGCTCAGATTGACTTGGATTTTGGTTGCAGTTGGTTATGGTTGCAGTTTTGATTGACARTCATACTGATTGCTGCTGAATAGTTTTGTGCTACTGCATGAAAGTGAAAAACTTAGAAGTACTTTTATGAATACAAACCATCATTTTTCAAAACTGTTTGTTGTCATAGAAAATATTTGGAGTTAATAGTCTAATCATAGTCYTGGACTATCTTAGATTGCATGTTTAAGTATCTGATTGCAATGATAATAAATACTCCTCAAATACAGATAATCTGAAGTGAGAACTGCTTGTTCAGTTTCACACAAGAGCTTCATTAATTGTCAATCTGGGACCTCAAGAAGAAGGTATTTGTCAATACTTTGATTTTTAAAAATATTTAAAGCAGATACCTGGCTAAGCTTGTCCTTTAACAAATAGTTTTCATGACTAAATACTCTTTCCTTCTCTTTTGTTATATCTGTATGATAGAGTGGGTTARTTGCAGTGATTAATTACTGAATGTAAACACAGGACAGTGGTTTTTCAGTGTTCATATGTAAATTCTATGTGCTGTRTATCTTAAAGATGAAGCTTACCTGGAGACTGTGAATCCATCTGACTTTCCCCTTGACTCTTGATAGAGTAAACTATGCGGAATGGATTTTAATCCAGTTTAGGATACATGTAGCCATAGCTATATTGATTGTGCAAAAAAAAAAAAAAGAGGGGAACATTTAAGAGGATAATTTAGAGTATGGAATGTAGTGACTCAGAAGTAAAACCATAATAATAAAGCATATGGGTGTCCATATGTCAGAGCCTGTCTCTGTATTTAGTTCCATGATGAGAAAGGAATTGTTGAAGCTCCTTGTTATCTTTCAGGCATCTCTCAGTGTTCCTTGTTAAGTCTGAATATTCTAGTTAGCTACATCTGCTTTTTCATTTTGTAAGTTCTGTGGAAATATTAAAAATTTACCCTGTCACTGTATGCTCTYATTCAGAAATAAATTTGTTTTTCCTTTTTCTCACTTCACTTTGCTGTAACTAGTAGGAAGGAAACACTGGCCATTGTTTCCATTTTTCATGTGCCGTTGAAGATTGTTGTCATTGCAACATATTTAGTCTTTGCCTTTTAATGACCCTTGTTGTGCAGACTTCTGGCAGAATTAAAAAACAAACAAACAAAAAAAAAAACCTTAAGACTATACAGGTGAGCCATTAGAGCAGATTTTTATGTTTATTTACATGGTAAATATGGAAATGCTTGAAATCATCTATGCTGCTCGTATTTCACCCTGTTTTAGTTACCCTAGTAGGGGCAGGAGTGATAGAGTCAAAGTGCTGACTTTAACTTGGTAATAGCTGCCATTCAGCATGATCAAAAACTGCAGAATGGCAACCAGTGTTCATTTTGCTTGCATACATACTTGTTAAGGTTTAAAACAATTTAGGACAGATAGGCTGCTGTGCCTTCCACTTTAGTTTTTGGAGGTCCTGCTTGTAAATCTATGACCTTAGGAAAACCTGATCTTAATAGTGGGATAAGTGGGCTTTAAAATTCTGCTTAAACAAGCAGATGACCATTCTTGAAAAGGGGTTTACTTTTTCCTCTTAGATTTATTTTGAATATCAGAGTTGCTGTGTGTTTTTTCTTTAGATTTATACATGAAACATTTGGGACCCAGATTTTATTTCCTTTTGGAGAAGGAGGTTCTGAYTGAGAACATTGTCACATCAGAACCATTGGTCAGATGTCGATCCAGATGTCCTGCCTTAGCAGAAGCTAGTGGTGGAAGATAAGGATACCTGATTTCAGTATTTAGCTCTCATAACGGTTCTCAGATAGCAAATTTCTGTGACAGGACTGTGTCTTATTTTCTTAATCTCCATATCATAATTTCAGCTTTCAACGTGCCRTGTGTACCTTTTCTGTGGGTCTGTAAAATCCACCTTGAATTCTTGTAGTGTTCTTAAAATGTTGTTACAGTTCTGTAAGCTGATGTGGCTTGCTAGGAAGATTATGTTCAGAGAGCATATTTTGCCATTTTGCCCTTCACCACATGAAAACTGAAATTCAATTAACTGTATGGATATAATGTATATGCTTCTTGGGATTTTCATTCATATCTTTGATTCTGAAGAGTCCTGTCTTAGAAGTGGAGCTTTGGAGTCAGTTGGCCTTCTCCTCACATTTAAGAGAAAAATTTCTTAATAGCATCATACTCTGCCCCCCGCGTAAGCTCTCAACACAATTTTCCCACCTGACGCTTCATGTCTTAGTCTTTTGCATATGGTTGTTATTACTATCAGATGCAAAAGTGTAATGAAGTTAATCGTAAATTGTTAATTAAATATATTAAAATATTAGCAATTAAACATAAAATACTGAATTATATGTATAAAATTATTAGATTTTTTTTGTACAGTCGTTTGAGGACAGTAAYATTTCCAGATGCCTGGTTAGTTGGAGAAGTAGTAAAATGATTGCTATGACCTATGTTGAATCATAACAAATGCATATATGGTTATAGATGTAGCTATAAATAAAGAAAACTGTAATACTCATTTTTAAATGCATGTCTTCTGTAAGCCAAGAAGAGAGGTTGTGAATATCTCCATTTAAGAAATGAAAATCCTATGAATGCAGGGAAAAGCTAGACACGCTTATGAATGAAACATTTCTSATACAGGAGGATGCAAGTCTTCTGAAAGATGGTTCACGCTCCCAGTATTTTTTGATACTTGAAGCACTGAATTGGTAAATAAATCCATCAGTGTAGATGCTGAATATGACTTTTTATGGATAACTCTGTTCATATCACTTAAGTACTGTATGCATATGTGAAAAGAACTGAAAAAGATCTTTTTCCCCTCAAAGTGGATAGAAGATATGTCATCTTATGCATCCCRTATGCTCAGTGATAGCGGAGTTCAGTCCCAAAGAAACACATGCCATCCTATGAATTAACTGGGATACTGAACAATCAGCCAAGTTGGTGTAAGAAAAAGTGAAAGCCTCTCATTTGAATTCTGTGTGTTGAAGAAAGCGAGAAAAGCTTAGTCGATTGTGAGTGGGAAATGGCTGCAAGAGGAGGTAGCGTTTTGTGACAGCATATTTGGCAAGATGTTCTGTGTTGGTATAAAAAAGGAGCATATCTAAGTTAATGAGCTTGGGAAGTGATGTTTTATGTGCTTTTCTCTCTATCGTTCCTAAATACTGAAATATATGGGATGAAGATATCTGTGCCAGTTTAAAGCAGTGTTGAAACAGAGGTTTTCTGTGGGCTTTATAATACGCAAAAATCTCCGGACTCAAACGTATAATCAGACAGCGTTCATTACCCTAGCTAAGCCCAAATCTCCCTTATCTGAGTACTTGGCGAGTCTGGGAGTCCTTCATAAAGCTAAGGGTATGGATTTTGAGCTAGGAAAAGCTGCCAAAGAACCATGTGCTACTAGTTCATTTGGAAACAAAAACCTGTTAGAAGTCATGGCACCATGAGCTACAAGTGGATAGGAGATGTGAAAATGACTGTGTACTCCAAGGGGAATCTGTTTCTTCAGRCAGTGCCTTCCTCTCCCTTGTTTAATTTAGTCTGCCTTGACTCAGTCAAGCACTATACTTCTAAGGAATGTAGTGTTTAAGTAGACTTGCGTGTTATCATTATTTGCTGACTGTCACTGGACCAAACAGGAAGGAATTTTCCTCCTTTGTTCTGCTCCCAGACACTGGTACTAGAAGCAGGAGATAGACGAGAGGTGATTAAAGATGACCCTGAAAACATTTGTTAAATTATCACCAGAGTTTTATTTAGTCTCTTGTACCAGTTGATAGAACTGTTTCATTGCAGCAAATTTCTTAACATGAGTGCATTCACTGTAGTAGAGGACTTGCTGTCCTCTGATTTTATTGTAACCTTTAAATGATTGCAGCTTGTTGAGAGGCATCCTGTTAAATAAGCTGCAAATTCTAAAAAATACTTGGGCAGCATTCACGCAAGGCTTAACCTTGAAGAGTTTGAGTTTCTCTGAGTCTCATCCCTTAGAGTATATATACTATGAGTCTGAGTCTGTTCATGCTTTCGCTGAGAAAGGAGCTGGTTCAAAAAGTGACTGCAAGTTGTTCGTTTATTTTCCCCTGTGATCTCCAATGATTAAATATAAGGCTAGCTCTGCGAATTACAGGCAAACCGCTGGATTGCATAATCTTCTGGCAGCAGACAGGAAAAGGCCTTTTAATAGTCTAGACGCATTGATTCAGACTCAGTAACTGTTAGTGCATTATGATTTTGTCAGAGGTGGGGGTGGGGAGGGAAGTAGCATTAAGCTTGTAAATGAGACAGTCCTGARGATGTGCCTGCGTAGATGACTTTTCAAATTCTAAATTTTATTCTGGGGAAAATTACAAATAYAGAACACTACTTAAGCAAGAAAAAAATTCGTGTGTTTACAGTGCTGAATGTTTGTCATTACTTCCCAAAGCCTACTCTAAGGTCGTCTTTATGAAACACAACACTTCAGATATTGTAGTAGAATTACTCGGCTGGAACAAGCTTGGCTTTGCTGGAACAGCTTAAGTTGTAATGTCTGTCTTAAGATTTAAGAGTATTTAGAACAACCAAAGTCTTTAAAAATAATTCAGTGAAGCAGAGTTTCATTACTGAATATGTACATCCTCCTACTCCTTAGAAATTGATAATGAATTTTCTCCAGTACTGACAGTCACTGTTCTGAGATTGTAACTTCATATTACTATTTGGAACATTTGCTGATAAATTGTTTACTACTTGATTTTTGATATGATGATCAAGAGTACCTTGTACACATGCCTCTTGCTACAACAAATACAGAAAATTTCTATTCAAAGGAAAAATGTATCGTGTTATTACTAACGGTGCCATTGACAGATCGTGTGTGTGTGTGACATGTTCTACATATTACCTGTTCTAAGTATGTCCTGAAGGACTTTTGACTTTGTGCAGCACTAATGAATTGACTGGCCAGTTAATGCACGACCCCATTTGTCTTGTTTCATAGAATCATAGAATGGTATGACAAAATGCTGCTTTTCTGTTGGAGGTGGTGGAAAATCAGTAAACTGGATTGAGTGGTTCTACAATTCAGTGATTCTTTTATTTCTGGTATCATGCTAACTTGTGGTTATAGAGGAAAAGTATATGTAACTGCGTATTCTGGTTTTTTTATTTATACTGACACTAATAAAATTTTCAAAAATTCTTATTCAGAAGACTTTTGCCTAAATGAAATTTAGTTTTTGTATTTACTATCTTTAAGACTGTGCTGTAGAAATGATTTCCTGTTTTAGATGTTACACAATTCTGTTTTTGCWGGAGTGTTTGAAGATTATGTTCTGGTTTTAGTTTACAATGGAAAAAAAAAGTCAGAATTTCAAAAACTTCTAAGGAGCGGAGTTTGTGTTCTGCTATTCTCTCCAAATATACTCATTCTGGCTGATAAATTGGCTGTTCTGGTTCCTTCTCTGTATTGGGATGATTTGGGTGACCTCTGAATGGCCTTGAAATTAATACCATATTTTTCCTCTGTATTTTGTAAGCAAGCAAAGTTATAGAAAACTTTAAGTCCTGCTAGTAATGTATTATTTATTTCTGTTGCAGCCCTTTGAAGAATTTCCCTCCCTTTGTGCCTCCTTGTTTCCCAGTATTTATGTTTTTATTTTCCATTGTGCCTTACCCTTGAAATTATTTCTGTAATTAGTTAGTGACTAACAGTTGTCATCATCTTATATTTTGTATCATCTTATATTATGTTATATTTTTCTAAAACACCTTTTTTTCTGGAAGAAGCTCTAATTTTGAGAGACTTTTATTTATATATATATATATATTCATCCTTTTGTGTGGGACTTGTTAACAACTTAGCCTGTCTGATAATTAGGAATTSGCTCTCATATTTTGTATCAAGTTAAAAAATAAATAAAGATGGCCTTTTGGAGCTGAATACTTGTAATAGAAATAGTGATGTAATAGAAATACATGTTTTACAGCACTGATCCATTATTTTTGTGATTGGCTTTGTAACTCTTACTGGGAAGAGGAATTTAGCCAAATTCACGCAGATTGTTTCTTTCCCCACAAAGGAAGAGAAAAGGAAAGATAACTGTTCACAGTTAACACACTACATTTTTTTTCTTCCTCTCCAATGTCTTTTAAATGCATATAAATTTATTAGGTAACAGCATTAGAAGACACTGTGTAGCTCATACTTCTCCATGCTTGTTTCTCTGTTTTCTAAAACAATAAAGAAATATTCAGCAAAYGAATGGGGGGAGTTATAACCTCATTATAATCTCTTTCTTCCTTTTTTGTCTTAAAGGATATGCATGATTATAATGGGTCAGAACAAAGATCCATCTGTCTTAACCATCTCTGTGCAGCAGTTGGAGCAGATGTTATTTGGGGACAGTGCCCAAGAAGGGCAAGCATAGTGTGAGCCTGGTGAACTCTCCTAGCACCTAGCAATCAAAATTACTCCTTAGGAATTTGCTATTCATATAAATTACTGCCAACAGACTCACTTTCTATTTCTCTAGGTCCCTTTCAAACATATTTCTTGCTTTGATAATCATCTTCCCATGAAGGTAGTACCAGTTCAGTGCATGCAGTAGGAAGTGTTTCTTTTTGCTTGTCTTATGCAATAAGAAATAGTGCATAATTGTTCTTTTTTTTTGTTTCTCCTATCCACTCTGTATTTGTATGTTCTGTTGTATCTTTGTGTTTGCTTTTGAGGTGGAGTAACTGGAATTACAGTGTTGAGTGTAAATACATACCACAGACTTGCACAGTGGCATAGTTCTATTTTGCTTATTATTTCTTCTTGTGTTCCACTTGCCTTTTTAACTGCCATTAGGGAATTAAGCTGATGATTTCAAAAATCATTTCAGACTCCAGCATTTCTATCTTAGTTTTATAACTATTCTAGAGCGCATTATTATGGATATATAGATACCAGTATGTCTKTCTTCACATATATCAAGATACCATCCTTCACTTTATTGTCCCATTGTTCCGCTAAGATCCTTTGTCACTGTATACATTCAATTTGAGTTTTTACTACCCTGAACAACTCAGTATCATTAGCATACGTTGTCATCTCACTGTTTGTTTCTCTTTTCCAAAATCTTGTGGGATCCTACTGTTAACCTCTACAATTGTGATAACTGACTGACTTCTTGAGGATCCTCAAGAGTGTCTTCTGCCATATCCTATGGTAACTCAGTTTATTTCATGAGAGGCCACGTTGGCATTTTTTGGAAATCTGTGCATACCGAATACTTCTTTCCATGTTCCATTCTTATGTCCTTCCCTGAGTGTTCACTGTTGCCTGCTGTAAGTCAGCAAGATGAACATGTGGTCTAACACTGTTAGAGCAGTTGCTGTTTCAATAGATGCATGTGTGTTTTGGCAGGAAATAGTGACCTCATAAAAGATTTACTTACTGACAGTGAATAAGAGAAGTTCCTGGGAATTTGGCCTCTCTGAGGCCATGATGGCATTAGTTGGTTGTGGAAGCAATCCAGGTAAGTTTGCAGTGCAGTTTTGCTGCTGGAGTTTGCAGAACATTTATGACTCGCTTCTAGGAATTTGAAAGCCTTCATCAGAGCACCTTCGAGTAAGCCATTTTAAATCTGTATTCTAAATTACTGTATTAAGCTGCTACTTTCTTTAAACTAGCTAAAAATTGGATTTGGGAGCCAGATTCTCAGCTGGTAGCTGCAGGCTTGCCTCAGGAGCCTACTAGACRAGGATCTGGTCTTTTCATTCAGTGCCTATTTACTCTGTGTGATGTATCTGTAGGCTCTATAACAAATTCAGGGAACAATTCAAATGCAGTATTAGTCTCTGGATTTACAGCTGTTGTACATGCTGTCATTATTATCTTCACTTGCATAAAATACCACAGGCAAAACGTCTAGAGAAAACATAAAGCTAATTGCTCAAACCTGCCTCAGATATTGTTTACAGTTCCTCAGAAAATCTCTCCTGGCTAGGTTCTGAAAATTAGTCTTGAATTGCAAGATACAGTCTCTGAATTAGATACTGTGGATTTTTCTTTCACAGGAAGCAATATGAAAGTTTTTTCTTCTTCCTTGACTTTTTTTAGAGTAGGTTGCCTAGGTATCCTTCTTGGAGTTAAGGCATAGCAGTGCATGTGCTAGCACCCTAACTCTCCTAGATTTTGTTTACGTTTGTGTCTGTTACCTTTAACCTGCAGCATAAATTGGATATGATTAACTCTTTCCTTGTTTATTCAGAATATAAGAATTAACCATAAATGTAGRCTGAGTTTTTCTAGTAGATAATAGAAAAGAATGAAAATGGTTGCTAAAGCAAATGCAGGAGAGGCGTCTAGATTTATGCCTTTTCAATTTTATTTCCTCTTAAGAAGAAGGGAGATGTGAATTGTGATGTTAGTAGATAATTCAGCTACACATATTCACCTAACTAACTGTTAGCTTCTAGAAATGAATGTTACTGTAAGACTAGACAATCTTTGGGTAGATACCAAGACACAGATGTTTTTGAGCTCAAAGTTTAATTTGGTTCTGTACATCTCTTGTTTATTCTTTCATTTTCCTAAAGTAAGCTGTTAGAAGGAAGAGATAAAAAAACTGTGTGGGAAGAAGCCTGAAAAATCTTCATGCATCGTGCAGTTGCTGTAGTTCAGTGTTTGGTACTTGGTGTTCATTATTTTTCCTGTTCATCAATAAGCTTCTCATCATCCCTTTCCCCTGCTCCCCTGCAGTGGTAATTTTCATTTAGCATRTAAGCCTATGGTCCGTCTGCTACTAGGCATCTTGAAATAATTTGATAATGATGTCATTCTGGAGACCATGTCCTGGAAGAATTCACATTTCGTAGAAGTTGTATTAACAGAGTAAGTACTGGCTTCCATGGTAGCACTCATGATTTGGTAATTATGAACAAAACTATAACTATCAGAATTTATTTTTGTTACTTATCCATACAGTATTGGAGCAGAGACACTTATTCCGCATTATTGAAAAGTGAATCTTGATCCACTAGAGCAATAGAAGCATTTYCTGAAGTCGTTTAGCCTTTTGTCTCTTGAGACTGCCAGTAAGGTTGGTAAGTGCTGAAAGTCATTGTTTGTGCTGTGAATTGTACTGCATTCCAGGAATGAGACCGAGACCACCAGCTTCAAAGTGTGAACTTGATTTGAAGTTAATTGGTAGGCCTGACCTGAAGAAGAATCTGCTCTCTTCAGTCCTGAGGCCTCCCCAGGCCTCATCTTTCCTGCGGGAGGAATATTAGCAGCTCTTAAGAACATCAGTTACTTTCTTTTTTCTTTTTGTTAATCTGCTGTTGTCTTAATCATGAACTTACAGCTGAGGGAGGAAAAACTGATGATGATTATCAGCAACAGCAGCAAATGCCATTATAAAAGTAAGCCTGTCAGAGCAGGAGTATGAAGTGAGCTTGTTAAACTGTGTGGGAATTTCAGGCTTTACATAACGCTAGGTAGGTTTGGGGAGAAAGTATCGCTGTGATTACTCTCTGAAATAGAAATCTTTTTAAGGGGGATTGTATGTTATCAAAAGCAGGAGATYTCATGGATTGGTAGTAAACTGGGAACAGACCACGGGGGAGAAAAGCGTTTATAGAGAATCCAGTGCTTTCTTAAATCAAAATCACTAGAGCTCCCAGATGGATGGGCAGCAGGTGTGAGTGGGGGTCCCAGGTGAGGCTGAGGAGGGCAATTAAGGTSTGTTAGGGCACTCTAGGCCATCACAGTCTAAACTGGCATAGAAAGAAGGAACTCATTATTAAGTTTAACTGCTTTTTTAAAATCCAGCAATTGTACCCTTATTAAAAAAAAATGCCAATGAGAACCTCAAATTCAAATTAATCAGGCTGAAAAGTAAGCACTAACTTTAAGTTGCAGAAGCTAATTAAATGAACTAAAAATGCTGTAACCTCTCCAGATGAGTGGCAAAATGACAGGAAAGAGCTGTTTCAGAAGGCAAAAGTCAAGCTATTTTCACCTACCAGAATATCRTAGCGTATTAGCAAAAGAGACTAGGGGAATTAGCTGGTATCATGTATTGATGTTTCCAAAATGCATTTGAAACAGCCTTTGGGAGCAGAGAGAGGTAAGGACATTAAGGGAATCTAGCCATCAAGTTGTGATAAATAAGTGACTTAATGAAGAAAGGATGGAGTTGGGCTCTGCTTTTGCTACAAGCTTGATCATAGAGCCTGGTCATGGGCTGATGCTATTTTCTGTTGGTTAACAGATAAAATTACTCAAATCTGGGCTGCGGCCAGGAATACAAATCAGCTTCCTTCCCTCACTTCCAGCAGCAAGGAAGAATTTGTTATCTGAGATTACTGACATCAAGAGTTTGAGCCCTATATGTAATCTAAAAGCCTGTTAGGAGCCTGCTCCAAGTGCTTTAGGAATTACAGATGCAGCTCTGGACCTGTGGTATCTCCCTGAGAAAAGCAGCAAGAATTTTGGTGGAGGGTTAAGGATGACTTCTTTTTCTCCCCTCACATTTTTAAAGCTGAATAAGTCTGTATATAAGCCTGAGATAGAAATGGCAACAACTRTGCTAACTCACGGTCTCCTGGTAGTAACCAAAAGCAGCCCATGTATTCAGTTCTGTCAGTGGCCTTTGAGTAGACTGGTCAGGAGAATCTGTTGGCTTGTATTCCTGCTTCTCTGTGATAATGGAAAAGATACTACAGACAATTATTCTTTTGCCCCAAGGGCCGTTGTGGGTGTTACACACAGGGATTTGCAGTGTCTCCTGCTGTAGGTAATGTGTGAACAAATTCCTTGGGGACTAAGGCATATCCTGGATACAAGAAGATGCCTTCAGCTCAGCCCAACTGAGATGAGGTGCTATTACAGAGCCTGGCAAGGCAGTCCATAAAAGAACCTACAGCAGATTAYTGTTATGTTCTTAGAGTAAGTCCAAGTTGAGTTGTGAAGGTGATACTTTTGAACTGCTGTTTTTACCCTTGTATCTGCCTTTCTATGTATGGCCTTTTCTTCATAATACAAGAATATTGCCACTAAGGTGCAAGAGTTTCTCCTTGCTGGTTGTACTCTATAAGCGACCGCTGAGCAGCTGAATCCAGTGCGTTCTTCCACAACATACTTATAAAGTACACTTCTGCATCAGAAGTTTAATTATGTCAGTGGTCTGTGCAGATCTGTGTTGGCTCTTAAGTTCATGAACTGAATGAAGAATTACGACTTTCATTTGTAGGTGCTGTCTGATTTTGTTCTTCATTAACTTGACATACAGTAACCATAGGTGCTCAACTTGAGCTTACATCCAAAGCGAGTTCTTTGGGGGGGGAGGTGGGGAAGAGACAGACATTAGTATGACATACTCCCAAATTTGCTAAAAAGGAAAATATCAGTTTTGCAAGGTATTTTGGAACTTTCTGTCTAAGAGAGCAGAAGAAGGAATGAGTTGAGATTGGTTATACCTAGWGGTAGCACTTTATTTATGTTGTTTTATAATTTATGAGGTGGAGTTTCAGACCACTGCATTGTATGTAAGTGTATTTTAAAAGCCTTGTCCAAAAATGAGAATATTTGATTGAAGCACAGTTGACCTAAAAATTTCGTAATGTTGAAACCAAGAGCTCTGGAATGCATGTTACATATGGTGGGCTTTTTTTAGACTTGATATAGATAGTTATCTCTAGAGTGTGTGTGTGTGTGTGTACACATACATATAAACACACGTATGTGTAATAGGCAGGTGTGTGTGTAATATGCATGTATATATTCATATATACATATGTGTATGTGCATGTATATTTATACATACTCACACACCATCTTCCTTGATAAATGCCAACCTCYATGTGATACAGTATGGAGAATTTTCCTTATAATAAGATTTTTCTTTAATTTGCTTATTGCTGAGTTTCTAGCACTTTTTCTGAACATAAGGTGAGCCAGTGAACTGAATGGAATATTGCCCAATACTGAGTTTAAAATGATGAAGTGTTCAAGCCTAATTTTGCCTGTGTTTTTGAGGACATTTCTTTTCATTTAGATATAGCAAAAATAGCTGTCCTTCAGTGTCTTTCATTTCTGATAGAAATAGCTGGATGCTACTGGAGACACGTTTTTATATTATTTATTTATATGTGTATATGTATATATACATGTATACCTACATATGATATGTTAAACATCAGCTGACTTAACTGTACTACTTTGTTGTTCTCTCTGGTAGCCACTCTACTRACTTCAGTTTCAAAAAGGATGAGGGCACAGATAGATGAAGCTGTCTGAGATTAGGCAGCAGAATGTAGAAGATGTTGTATTTATTWAATGTCAGTTTGCTGGAGTATATTGTCATCCTCATTTACCAGACTCCTGTAGGAGAAGTTCTCTCTTCCACTCTGTTTTTATACATTCTTTTAGTTGCTATCCTAGTATATAACTGGAATCCTTACTCCAGGTTTCATGTCTGCATCATTAGTGAGGGGGGAATTTTTCATTTTGTGAAAATTACCCACTTGCAGGTAAGTTAGAGGTTTACWGTGTTCATGTTAAGAATTTGTGGGACAGCAGGAGGAGCAATGCCACCTAGCAGAAAGAGGTTGTTGCAGAAGATTGAGGGAGCTATTTTGAAAGAAAAGAGATATGTGCCTTAGTTAAATTAATACACATTCGTTCACCAAGGGACTGACTGTCAATTTTAATTTGAAAGCAARCTGATTGTTCTGTCTGACAGCCTGATGTGCTGGGAAACATGATAAATATATTGATACTAAAATGATTTTCAGCTCYGTTTTCTAAATATTGTTTGACTTAATGGGAAGGAAAGAGCTGAAACACATAATGTTTTTAGAAACAACCACCTAGAAATTATTCTTATGTAGAAATAATGCAAGTTTTTGTACTTCTTACATCAAATGCTTTTAAAACTATTTTACTGCTGTTTCATAATCTTTGCTAATTAACACAGGCATATAAGTATTGCTAGTTTTGATGACATGCTAGAATGTTTATCCCAATGTTTTGGGTTCTATTAATATATTCTTCCGTACTCTAGTGTATTTCGGACAGAGAACAATCTGAATTCCCTAAACTCTCAAGATGTAGAACTAAAGCATTCATTTGCATTTTTTCGGTCATAAGAGGTTTCATTAGAATCACTTGAACTTTAAAGAACTAATTGCAAGCTTATTTTCCAGTTGATATTATAAGGACAGCAAGGTCACTTTCTCTGATCAAAGCAAAAGATCAGTTCARAAGAACTGCTTGGCAACGGGACATAGACTTGGAACCAATTTTATGAATCATCGAAGTTTTATTCTTATCACTCCAAACTAGTGTAATTAGACGTTACCTCTTARGCGGTCACAGAATGTGCTTGGTTCTCTCCAAAATGAAGTGAAGCTGGCCAGAACACTACTGTGAGCCTGGCTTTGAAATAGAAAGCATAATGGTTTCTCAGGACTTCGGATAACACTCTGGTTTAAGAGCTGCCTTTGTAGACAGTTACCTTACTGCTGGTGCTAGTTTCTTTTCTTTGTGCTTTCTTCTACCTATGATTAAGATTCTCCTAAAAAAGTGACATATATTTAGCAGCTCTTGCCTCATGACTATAGCCAAAAATGCCCAACAGTGCCAATAAGATTTTTAGGAAAACTTTCAAGTTAAGTTTACTTTTAGGTAAATATTTGTTTTATCGTGAGTCTTGCAAGGGATGTCAAGAACAATAGGAAGGGCTTTTTCAAATACATCAGCAGCAAGAGGAGGACTAGGGAAAATATGGGCCCACTACTGAATGGGGCAGGAGGCCTGGTGACAAGGGATACAGAGAAGGCAGAATTACTGAATGCCTTCTTTACTTCAGTCTTCACTGCTAAGGACAGCCCCCAGGAATCCTGCAGCCTGGATGTGAGGGAGAAAGTCCAGAGAAGGGAAGACATTCCTTTGGTTGAGGAGGAAAGGATTAGAGACCTTCTGGGCAGGCTAGACATCCACAAATCCATGGGTCCAGATAGGATGCACCCATGGGTACTGAGGGAGCTGCTGGATGTTGTTGCCAGGCCGCTCTCCATCATCTTTGAAAGGTYCTGGAGAACTGGAGAGGTGCCTGAGRACTGGAAGAAAGGCAATGTCACTCCARTCTTCAAGAAGGGCAAGAAGGAGGACCCAGGCAACTGTAGGCCGGTCAGCCTCCCCTCCATCCCTGGAAAGGTGATGGAACAGYTCATTCAGGATGTCATCTCCAGACATATGGAGGAGAAGAAGGTGATCAGGAGTAGCCAGCATGGATTCACCAAGGGGAAATCCTGCTTAACCAATCTGATAGTGTTCTATGATGGAGTGACTGGCTGAGTAGATGAGGGGAGAGCAGTGGACGTTGTGGACCCTGACTTCAGCAAGGCTTTTGACACTGTCTCCCATAACATCCTCCTAGATAAGCTCAGGAAAGTGTGGGTTGGATGAGTGGACGGTGAGGTGGATTGAGCACTGGCTGAAAGGCAGAGCTCAGGGTCGTCATCAGTGGCGTGGAGTCTAGTTGGAGGCCTGTGGCTAGTGGAGTTCCCCCAGGGCTCAGTACTGGATCACATCCTGTTCAACTTCTTCATCAATGACCTGGATGAGGGGACAGAGTGCCTCCTCAGCAAGTCTGCTGATGATACCAAGGTGGGAGAAGTGGCTGATACAGCTGAGGGCTGTGCTGCCATTCAGAGAGACCTGGACAGGCTGGAGAGCTGGGCGGAGAGGAACCTCATGAGGTTCAACAAGGGCAAGTGCAGAGTCCTGCACCTAGGGAGAAATAACCGTAGGCACCAGTACAAGCTGGGGGCTGACCTTCTGGAGAGCAGCTGTGCAGAGAAGGACCTGGGAGTGCTGGTGGATGACAAGTTGACCATGAGTCAGCAATGTGCCCTTGTGGCCAGGAAGGCCAATGGTATCCTTGGGTACATTGGGAAGAGTGTTGCCAGCAGGTGGAGGGAGATGATCCTGCCCCTTTATTCAGCCCTGGTGAGGCCTCATCTCRRGTACTGTGTCCAGTTCTGGGCTCCCCAGTACAAGAGAGACATGGAGCTACTGGAGAGAGTCCRGCGTAGGGCTACAAAGATGGTCAGAGGGCTGGAGCATCTGCCCTATGATGCAGTTGTGACAGCTGGGCCTCTTTATTCTGAGGAAGAGAAGACTGAGGGGAGATCTTATCAATGTGTACAAGTACCTGAAGGGAGGGTGTCAGGGGGACAGGGACAAACTCTTTTTCAGTTGTCCCATGTGACAGGACAAGAGGCAATGGGCAGAAATTGAACCACAGGAAGTTTCTCCTGAACATGAGGGGGAATTTGTTCACTGTGGGAGTGATGGAGCACTGGAACAGGTTTCCCAGAGAGGTTGYGGAGTCTCCTTCTCTGGAGATATTCAAGGCCCGCCTGGATGCAACCCTGTCTAACATGCTGTAGGTGACCCTGCTTGAGCAGGGAGTTTGGCCTAGATGATCTCCAGAGGTCCCTTCCAACCTTACTGATTCTATGATTCTATGATTCTGTAATGCTTCATCATCCACAGACTGTATTCTGTCCCTTAGCACTCCTTGTTATGTTTCTCTCCAGCTTCTCTTCCTCTTCTTTGTCTTCCTTTCTTTCACAAGTCCCAGTATTTGGCTTTATCTTCATCTGTTCCCTGCCAGTTAAGCTCGTATATTTTGTCTTTCATTTTCCTATGAAGTAAGTATAGTAAGGACGCTAGAGAAACAATGATAATAAAATATAGCTGATGTTTTATGTGTTGTTTCTTGGGGACGTTGCAGTCTGCCAGAATTGCAGCATGGTCACATTTGACTCATGTAACTTTGAGGAATCATGTAGTGAGGGAGAACTGTATTTCCTATGCTTTAGCACATCCCTACTGGATATGTGCAAGCACAAATGCTTTCAAAGTATAGCCAACAAGTGGAAGTGATGCATCATGTTAGACCAACTAATATATTTGGAAAAGTTGATGAGCCATTGGGCTCACTGGACTTTTGAGGTTTGAAATATTCAAACTTGATTTTAAAACTGRGGGTATTACCTATACCTACACGTCTTGCCTTGCCTTCATCCTCACGCCAACATGGGAACGATGCTGTCACCTCAAGGCCTATCATACTGTGTACTTTTTTCTCACAAATGCCAGAGGACAAGCTCTTGATAAAGAAGCTACAGTCAGACCTCTCCTTTAAGCCATTAAAATGCTGCTGCTTCCTAAAGTGCTTTCTGATTTCAGTTCAGCAAAACAATTTACCTTTCCCYGTAGACAGTTTTTCAAACAGCTGGACTACTATCAGCTGGACTACTATGCCTGTTTTCTGGGGGTGAGGGGTGGGGGTGGGGTGTCAGTGTTTTCTGTGTTAAGGAATTGCTTTACCTGTAGAGTCGTATTGAAAATCAACTCCTGCTGAGAGCTCTCAGTTCTGCTGTCAGTCATGCATGAATCTTTCAAGAAGTATCACRGTGAATTTTTTAAAAATTAGGAAGTAATATGGTCTGACTTCTGTATAGCTAGAGATGCTTCAGAGAATCATGTCAGTTGAATCCTACGCAGTAACTTCTGTTGTACATCTCTTCAAGGTCTTTCTCTTCCCCTTCTTTTTCCCTTCCTTAGCTGATAATTTCTAAGAACCAAATGTTTCCAGAAAACATCCCCAAGCTAATCAGTACACTGATCTTACAATATCTTGGAAAAACAGAGGCAGCTGGGTTTTTTTGCAATTCAGAGAACAGGTAATGTAGAAGGAGTGAGATTATCATCCATCTSCTGTAAGTAAACAGTTCAGTGTCTCTGAAAGTGTTTCCTGCTGTGGATAAAGAATTCATTCCGTTTGAGACAGGTGTCATCTTTGATGGAGCCCTCATAACCAGAGGAAATCTGTAGAGGATGAACTAATGTTGCTGAAGCATAGTGCAGGAATAGCTTTCTGGCAAAGTTCAGTACTCTCAGACCAGGTTCATCTGATAYCCCATGTCTGGAGGGTATAATGTTTAATATCAAATTTAATTATTTAAAGATACCTGCTACTGTATGGGTTTCTGATTTAGCAGAGTGATAYAGCAATATACTGAAATCACAATACAAGTGTAAGTTACACTTAGAAAATAGCAATTGTAATATACAATTGTGATTCCCATTACCAGTCTATCATATGCTCACTGTCATCCCCAGTCACCAGGAAGGAATACCTGAGTTGAAGCCAGCTGTTGCTCTCTCTAAAGCTCCTTTTGTTAGTTGCTCAGCTTTTATACTGTATATTGGGCTGAGTCGCATATACATGCCCATGCTGGTCTGGCCAGCTCCGGGGGATGTTTGTACTCTTTTGATTAACTCAGGAAGAAACATTTACACACCTAGTTGATCCACTCAACTGTAATACAGTCTATTGAGCCATTCAACTGTAGACATAATCCAAAACAAAGGCTACCCTTTGGTCCTCTTTGTGTTGAGATAAATTCAACTTTCTGTGCAGCAGCTGTTGTCAGTCACACCCTGCAGTCSTCCTTGTGCTTCATGGGCATCCAGCCTGATACTCCTCTGAGCCTTCTCCCATTGCAGGGGTTTATTCATTGRTTGCGCTGTCCAGAGAATGCTGATGTAGCAGGTGCAAGTTGGACTAAGCAGAATGAGACTGACCYCTAAAAAGTATTTTGATTGTTTGTTAAGGTTGGTAATTGACTTTCTAGCATTTATAAGGAGCCTAGTCAGATGTCAGGATGTGAGAAACAAGAAAAGAAATGACCTTTCAAGGCTAACCTGCCTGTGCGTTATACTTCCCAAGTTTCTRTCTGCTTCTCAGGAGGGATCCACTTACACTGTTAAAACATTGTTAGGCAGAGAAGGTATGGTTTACAGGTTTGATTAATGACACTTAATGTTGTCTGTGCCTTTGACTTCTAGCAATGATTCTCAGTTGCACAGATGGAAATTCCATCTAGMTGTTAACAGGATGAAAATGATTCTTGAGTGAAATGACTGATAATTTTAGATTCTGGAAAAAATCTTAAAACTAACTTTGTAGGTTGATGATGGTTTTAGGGTGTGCAGACATCTTATAATGAATTCTAGARTTTTGGTAGAATAATATTGCATATTTCCTCAGTTTAGCAGCATGGATTTTGTTCGTGTAGTGTCAGAGAGCCCAAGCTCTGAGCGTCAGTCTGTTTTCAAGGGAAACTGTAGAGAAAAGTTAYTGCACGCCATGTACTCATTAAAATAGTCTCTAATAGTTACTACTGCTTGAATAGTCTTTTCATACCAAGAGTTTTTTTGGAGGCCCAATRTGGAGTAGTAACCCACTGGTGGTTTGTCATTACAAGTTTTTGGCTGAAATCTTTTCCTACTTGTTGTGCCCTGCTGAAGAAGAGAAAATGAATAATGTTGCGTAATTTATTTTTTTTTAATATCATTATTATACCTAATTCTAAAATAGCCTTCTTGTCTTTCCTGAAGTTACGGTATTACTCTAAAAGTTTCTTTGCAGTGGGTTGGTGGACTCGAGTTCACAGAAAAGCAAAAGCCTGAGGTTACCTTAATGTACCTTTTTTCAAATAATGAGGTCTGAAGATCTGAACTGATTTGGAAACAGAGATCATTTAGTGTGGACAGAAATTTTTATTCTAAGCTTTGTATTTTTCATCGAAAGAAGTTGCCCCTATGACTTAAAGTGAAAGAAGCTTTTTATTGCTTTTTATTTAAAGTATGGGTATCAAACTAATTTAGGAAATGTGTTTGTGTGTGTTTTTTTTTTTTTTCTTCTCTCCTGGCTATGAAAATCATCTCAATGGGAGGAAGCTTCAGTGTAAAGGATATTACATACTCATTTTTAGGTATGTTGCTTATTCTTATGGTTGAGCTGCTTGTTCTTAGGGTTGAGCTGCAAACAGGATGAAGTATCTCTCTCACTAAAGTACCTAAAGAAGGCCAGTTGCTAAGCTATTTTAGTTGTTTGCCTATGTGTATTTATTACATGTGTTATTTTATGGCACTGCTTTTATCAGAGATTCTCTAGTCTGCACTCTCAAAAACTGGATTTTAATACTTTATGTTTATAAATTAATGTTATCCCTGACAGTCTTGAGACTTGGCTTCCTCCTCCATGACTCTGTTCTCCCATGAAGAGGGGTTAAACAGCAACCAACTAACTTCTGGACAGCTTTGTATTATTTATTTTAGAGTTAAAACACTGCAAAAAGAATTAATCAGTTTACAAGTTAATTTTCCCAAGATTTGCCTAAGATGCTGCTATGTCAGAAGTTCACTAGTCTTCTATAAAAGCCATTAAAGACTCAAATGCAGCTTTTGTCAATCTGAACTGTATTGACTGTGGAGATCCATGCTTCCTGATTTGTTTACCTGCTAGGGATTTTGTGTGTATTTTCCCCATGCGGTTTCAGGAGCTCAACCTTTATCTCATCCTTATATCAGTGATACCTATTCATTAGTAATACGTTTTATCAGTAATTAACGTGTTGGAGGCAGTTTCTGTATAAATAGATGCTCTGAACCCCAGTAACTTGATTGAACTGAATCACATGTTTTAGAAAGACATTCATCTCTTACAGCTTTACTCAGAAATTCTTGCAAGAGCGTTTAGAGGTGGGATGTGCAACACTTAATGCAAGCTGTAAAAGGAAGGTCAGCAACACTGTATACCCCTCTATACAGTTTTTTCCCACCGTGACAGGATATTCTGAAGAAGTATATATTGCCAGGGTGGGAGTTTTGGGCTTAACCTAATAGCTCATCAGACTAGTCTTGGTCATTCTATGAAATTTAACAAAAATTTGCCTTTTAAAAACAGATGACCCGTTCATTATCTACGTAACAAGGTGCAAGTTAGGTACTCCTAGACTTCAGTGTACAGCTGCATGTTTGTCACTCTAGGCAGAACAAAATAGGATGTTTTCTGTATTACACAGAAGTCGAGTTCATAAATGCAAGGAAGAAGAAAATTGAATTGTTATGCAAATAACACTTTGTAAAAACTGTGTAGATAATAACTGCATGACCTTATRTAAGTGACAAGCTTTTTTAGTGGGGTAAACATACTGCTGCTGAAATTTGCTCTTTTTCTGCTTTTTGGAGAGGAGTGAACATGTACATAGTTAATCCTGAAGCATACAAAAGTAAATGTTACGGATGTTGTAATCACTTCAAGGGTTTATCGTTCAGTAATTATCTTTGATATTTATTGTGGCATAATACTGCATAATGTGATGTACAYGTCTCCACTTAAAAAGTTTAAATTAGTTTATTTGGAACTATGTTTGACACTGAAAAGATTCAGTTCTGCTATGTTAAAAKCTATGAACGAGTTCATTGAAATGAAAATCTTCAGAAGTAAAAATCATGTTGGGAATTCTGGTGTTTCAGTACCACCTTTACATATAATTTTATTTTCTTGAAGCACTTAACAGAAACTCSCAGTAGAGTAAAAATTTTGTTTTCTTCTTTCCTTTGTTTGAAACAAATTGCCCATGTTCATAAGCACCAAAAGATCTTGTGTGCAACTTTTGGCCTGAATGGACTTCTCCATAATTACAACCCGGTAATTTGTTTTATTKGCTATTTAGGTGTTTGTGCCGTCCTTTAGACGGTTCTTGTAGTCCTCCAAAATGAGCTGCAGGATCATTGAAGACAGTTCTGCTTTATAAACTGTGTTAATAGGGGTATTTACAGGCCAGAAATGAGTATTTGTAGTACTCCAGGAGAAGCTCCTGCCAGAGACTGGGTGATGCAGTAAAGTCGCGTGGCCTTTTCAGCGTGAAACATTGTGTAGACATATCCAGATGGTACAAATGGGGCAACTAGGAACTACCTCTTGGTTCTCTGTACAACTCCTGGACCAAATTRTTGAATCACAGCTTTACTCAACAAAGTTCCAGTGGGAGACAAGCGTATGTGTATGTGTCTGTGCAAAAAATATGGATATACAGTGGCATACTCCACAAAGGAAGAAGAAGCCAAAAATCCTCATAGTGAAACATGCTGCAGATTGCCATGGACATTTGAACCTCCAGAGATCCTGCTCTGAGCACTGAACCACTGCATCACTGTGGTATTCTGKGTATTGTCTGTGGCCAACTGTCTGTTTGTTAACACTGCTAACAGAGCCTAAGCTAGCAGTCAGYCAAACCACCAGGGAGGACTCTGGAGTGCAGGTCAGGGATAAGGTCACAGCAGTTTGCGTTGGCCTGTGCTTTCTTTGCCTGTTTTGTACTTAAGAGGACTATGATCTCTTGAGTTAAGTCCACATCTTACAGTGTTGTATTTATTTATAATTATAGCCAAATAGTTTATAAAAAAAAATGGTAGACTAGGCACAAAATCAAGATCATGTGTGAGGTGGTGAACGACCAGCTCTTACTTACATTCTTTCCTGTTTAATCAATGCATTTGTCCTCAAATTCTTCTCACTTTATCMTCAAGGATAATGTAGGTGAGGCATGAGATGGTTCCATTGCCATCATGCTTCTTTGACAGTGATTATTGGGGCCAAGTTACATTTGAAAATTCAGAAGTGGTGTGTGTACACCACACTSAAGTGTAAGTGCCCTACTTGAGACTCTTGACTCAATATTCAGAGATAGTGTTGTGTTTAAATCAAGTGAAACTGCCTGTCTTATCATTTTGAAAAATACACCTGAGTGTATTAATCTAAACATCAAGACTTCCAAGTCCGGATTTAGGTATTACAGTTTTATGTGCATAGTAGCTGAGCTATCACACCAGTATTCCTTAGTTTCTGCCCCCCCCTCCCCCCGCCCCAAGGACATAAACACTATTACGTTACAGCTTTACTTTGATATATTAATGTCTTGATCTGATCCAACACCTGACCTAGCTGAAATAATTGCAAGCCTTTCTGTCAGGAAGGAGAGCCTTCATGAAGTTCTAAATAATGCATCTCCATTTAAAAAAAAGTTTTTAATGAATTTGTTCCTAAAGATTAGGCACGCACCTAGAAGGAATGTAATAACAGCTGATCAAATTGCTTCATATGGTAAGAATGGCAGTGAGATGGCACTAGATAAAGTCAAAATGAGAATTTTTGAACCTTCTTTGGTTGATGCAAAGGTTATAAGAGACTGCTTGCCAGTCTCTGAGCTCTAAGAACTACTGAGGTAAGAACTACTCTGAGCGCTYAAGGTGTGCTTTCTTAATAGTTAATTGGCTCACGTAATGTCRAATTTTGAGCCTTTGACACAAATATAGGTATATCACTTATATTGTGGTTATAACATGCCAGAACAGGACAGATGGTGGGATTTCCCATCCGTTTTTCTCCTGCTGGGGGCTTCCTGTTTCAAATGCTTCAAGTTACAAGCTTGCAATTCGTAAAAAAAAAAAAAATTGAGGATCTCTAGTGAGCTATATGGAAACTGGGGTTCTGGAAGAGCAGAGGTACCAAACCTCATACATAGATGTTTAGTGGTTTGTTATTGATGGTTTATGACTGTTTTTGCTGGAGCTGCAAATACCTGTTTTGCGCTGTCTTTTGGTAGCATGAAAGAAGTGCTCCTTCTCTCTACATCGACTACAGAACACTTGGATCATTTCCTCTTGTGATATTAACAAAATGTGGGAGGGAGATAATATACACRTATAGGAGGTCAACCCATCCCTACAGAGGGAGAGGAAAAAAATATTTGTGTGCAGATGTTCTCTTCCTTTGTTCATTTAACAAGATCATGATTTCTTCATCTTTTTGGATCAGATAGTAAGCCCATGGCAATATGCCTATTACTGATACCCTACTGTGTCTACATCAAAACACTTCATGGGCAAGTCAATAGCATTCTGCATTGTATTCTTTCATACCTTCTCTATTGTTTGTCTTTCTTACAACAATATACTTTTCTCATTAGTAATTCTAAGTTGCTTTGAATATGCACATATGCATATATGATATATGCATAATTATATGTGTATATAATTACGATTATGATGATACACCTCCCTTATATTTGGAAAGGTGAATAAATTTAATTTTAGCAGCAGGATCAAAGGCTAAGGTGTCTCTCAGCTCATCAGGATTCTCTGCCTTTTTGCCTCTGACAGCCACAAGAAATTTTGAGGTAGTTTTTTGCAAGAATTCAAGCAACATATTTCAAACAGAAACTCTCTGGTGAGCAATTCTACAGATTAGTATTTAAAAGYGTATTATGAATGTGAAATATCAAAATGTCTCAAGGCTTCATACRATTAAGTCAATATTGTTTTTTATGTTAAGTAAAATAACAGTTTCTTAGCTTACAGCGTAGGACTGTATTTTCCCAAACATTGATGAGGTCAAAGATGGATTGAACTCCCTGTTTTCAAATTTCTGGCAAAACTAGCATTGGATATTTGCTTGTTTCCTTTTATATTGACATTTAGCATGCTGAATTTTTGATGGGCTATGTGCGCCTGCGTATAAGAGTGTTGGCTTCTCTTTCCCCAGCCCTTGTTAATAGCTGATAGTCATTAGCTATTGTCATTGTGATGAATCCTCTTGGATCCACTCCTCCATTCTCTGGGTAAGAATTCTTTACCCCATTTTGGACATAGCAGGCAGTTTAATTGTTGCCTGCAGGATGTTTGTGATCTCCACTTTTGACATTTGGGTTTTCAGTGGCCATCCTAGTTACTTTGTAGTGGGAATACATCTGAGCCTGCAGGCTTTGGTCCCTAGTTCGTGTAGCAAGTACCACCTAGCTGGATTTTCTTCCTGTCCTGTCATCTAGGCCTGTCACACAGGAAATCGTTCACGATATTTTCTCAGCAGTACCTAAGCTCTCTGGTCCTATGGAAAAATGGACCCATTCTCTTTCTTATTTCCCCTCACAAATCAAGTAGCATGATTGCACTGTGGATTTTCTGAGTTGTGGGTGATGCTAGTATCTTCTCCATGCTGCATCAGGAAGTGTTACTGTTCTGCACAGGAGAGCTTCATAACAAAGCTTTGCTTTTTTGCTTAAAGCTCCTGTAGAGTTTCTTACTTTCTACTTCCCTTGATATGTTACAATAATAAAAGAAAATCACTATGGTAAAATTTTGGGAAATTTCTCTCTTCTCAACTGAAGGTGGCTAGAAGAGAGCCCTCCGATGGACAAAAGTGAAATTAAATCTCAGTTTGCAGGTGGCCATTATGTTTCAGCAGTAGGATTGCTGTCATCTGCGTGCCTAGGGTACATCTCCATGGGGAACTTCTCTATAAAGATTTTAAATAAATATGACAGGAGCCCAATACCCTTCTGTCAATTTTAATGTCATAATAGCAGGTATTCAGAGCAAGTATACAGTAGAGGTGTCCTCTTTTCGAATGTGCGGGCTAATAATAGGTATGTCACATTGGTTAATGCAATTTTTTTCATAAATACAGAGAATGAAAATTAGAAAATTGTTTGGTCGTTTAATAAATTAAGGATGTTTACACCTGGTCTTTTTTGCTTTTCTGGTGGTAATGAGCTCAGTGAATGGTTAGGTATTTGACATGGAAAGAATATGCAAACTTGTCTGCTGGTGGAAAGTTTATATATATCAGTATATAAAATGCCATCTCAGAAAAGAATGAGAGAAGAGGATTATAGGTAAATTCAAAGGCAAGCAATAATCTGTATTATTTTGTATTCTTGCATTCTTATTTTGGGTTCATAAGCATAAATATCATGTTTTGACCAAAACCCTTTAGCAGTCCACCTGGTTGTTTTTTCAGCTCCCTCAAGAAACTAGACTTTTGTAGGATCTCAGCATTATGCTGGTTGAGAAGCAGGCTGAAATGTGGTCCTGCATCAACACTCCATTTGCACCTACCATCTGGAACATATTCTGGTAATCAGTGTGAGACTGGGAGGAAGTGACCACAGATAGACACCATTTCCCTAAGGATACGGTTGTTGCACCTAGCCTTTTTGTTTTCCATTGACCTTTTCTATTTTATATTTCAGAATTTTTGCCTCATCCAAATAATAAATTCAAGTAATATCCCTAATTTTCAGTTAATGAAAATCCAGATTTTTTCAATGCCCAGTTTTTAAGATTTATCTRTGTTACAAGTTACCAGATCAAAATTTAGAGCCTTGATGGGAGTGCAAGACCTTTCTCAGATACAGGTATTTTTGTCTGCGCAATTTCTCCTGCCTATATCCCTCTTGCTCTTTACTTTCTTTCGTGATGCACTTTCCTTATGCAATCAGGTTAACTATTTGAATCCTTTCTCAGTGGATAACCATTCTCTATAACCGTATGTCTCTAGGGCACAACCATTTCTGACCAGTGTATCTGTAAATAATTTTCTCCCTGAGTTGTTGACGTAGAGAAATAAGGTTAAGATGCAGAGTAATAGGGCTTCTCTGAAGTATTTTTGAGACTCCTCATTGCAGTTTTTCAGCTTTTTCTAAATAATATAAAGTCAGCTGAAAAAGGGAGTGCATCATCTCACAGTACAACCTGCAGCAGAATTTGTTGCTGTAAGCTCCAAATTCCTGATATTTTCTATCAGATAGGAAGTAAATATGTTGCAGGTTACAGAGATGGGTTTTTTCAGGAAAGCAACAGGGTTGGGGATTTGTTATGCAAAGCTATCACTCTTTAGAATGTAAACAGTTTGATGATTGATTAACTTGTCATTGTGCAYAGTTAGGGTGGTAGCCTTAAAAACAAGCGAGAAACTATCAGTTTGAGTACTAGCCGTTCTTGGCTATGTGAAGAGTGTACTGGGTTAAGAAGCTGTGTTAGAAGTGGATAGTGGTGCTGAGGGGAGAGGAAGGCAGCAGGATCAGTAGCTCCCCTCTACCAAAAAAMCACCATTAAAATTTTTCCTTTGCTTCCTGCTCCTGCAGATGTTGAGCTCCCTTCAACTGCTTGCTTTTCTAAAAATTCTAAATGGAGTAGTGTTTTATRCTGAATTCCTAAAATAAAGATAACACAATTGTTTAGCTGCAAGCCCCAGCTGTCTAGGGAGTAGAATGGGGGTAATAGAAATGGAGGGGAGTATGGAATGGAGGAAAGGGAAATAAGAAAAATAATGGAACCAAGAGATTAAAAATGGGAAATAGGTTTTTGTAGTGGAAAGGTTTGCTATGTGTACAAAATATTTTTTCARATTTTGAAGCTTTGAAAAGAATAAGCTGTCAACAGTCACATCATATTATGGGAAGTCAGGTCCCATACCCTTTATGAATGTGCACACCTGGTTGTATTATAGAAGGTGTGCTTACTGTGGCAATTAATATTTCCAGTTTTTAATTGCTTGRAAATCCAGGATTACAGTGTCATATGTTTCTATTAATTTTTACACTGATGTAACTGGGACTCCATTACTCTGTTGAACTATGCAGAGTAAAAATGACCTACTGAATCAGGAGAGATCTCTGTATTTGCATGTTAATGGAGTTCTATAAAAGCTATATCCTGTTTCATTAGGAAATAAAAAAACTCTTTAATTAAAATGTTGAAGTTCGTATCTGAGTACACGTAGGATGACAGAAATGACCTTTTGAAATGCACAAAAGCATCAAGGGATCTGCAGAAAAGCATTTGTTGCTAATTTAACCTAAATTGGTGCTTAGGTAGATGCAATTTATTTTTGTAATAAGAAGTATGTTTTAGTTCTGTACATTGTTGCTGATTGTAAAGGTGAAGATAATGATTTCTTAAACAACTCCCATTATTATAATGTCACTTGTTATAATATCCAGACAGTGACCAGAGGTACTACCTCTAGGCAGCTGTTTTGGAGAAACTGTGTTCTTGCTCAGGACATCCTTCAACTAGAATTACACAAACATAACTTGAGACAGCTCTGCAGCCAGAACTGTGCCACTAGGTAGTGGAGAAGGTGAAATGTGTCATGTTTGTGTCATCTTCACAGGAGTGTTCTTTCTGAGGAAACTTCCATCATCTTTACATTTCAATTGTTTGATATATACAATCCTTATTTCTGTTGTCTTCTGTGAAGAAGCTGCCAGTTTAAAAGACCACTAATGCAAACTACCAGTATAACATACCAACAGCTGTACTGCTGTTTAATAAAGGTAAATTCTGGGACTGTGCAACTATTGTGCATAGTTGTTTTATTTTCACTCTTCAAAGAAACTGATCTGTATAAGCAGGTGGCTGTTTGATTCTGTGTGGTAAAAAGTTAATATTGCCAGGTGATTACAGCTGTTATTTTTCAGGTTCTTTTTAAGGAAATGAACTGGTTTAGCTATTATTAACRCAATTAAAAGCCATTTAATCAAATGAAACACAGGGATGTGAGAGATCTAACAGACTGAACTAGAAGATGTTTTTGTTAGATGAAGAGAAAAATCACTAGTGGTATTGACTTTCAAGACTTTGTRGTTGCCTTAGATTTCTACATCCTAYTGAAAGTAACTATTATATAACCATATTCAGATCTACAGCACGTTGATCTGTTACCCATTTACACTGTCACAGCTTTTATTATCACTTACAAAGCTAGACTTCTATTTCACACAGCATGAAAGTTTACCACCTAAAAACTCCTCTTGAAATCCTTTGATTGTAATGCTTTTAATCCCCATTTCTATTGATTTCTTYGGGGTTATTTTCTGTGTATTTTCTTAATGCCAAATTCCAGTCCCTTTGACATTAGCGGATGTTTTGCAGTTCAGTTCAGTAATATCAAATGTTGACCCTCTGGATTAAGCCCTTAAGATAAGTATGAAAGGAAGAAGCAATCTTTTTTGATTCTGTTCAGGAGGCAGGACGTTTCTGGATGAAAAATGCCGATTCTGCCATTCCTACCTGCATGATTCAGCAGCAAGCTTAGCAGTGGCAGCAGAGGAGCAAAGTAGTTGCTTCCTGCCATTGAGCTGACACCTCTGCTCTGCGGAGGAATTGAATTTCTCAAAGTTCACTTAAACAAAACCCCATTCTTGTCAGAATTCCTTTTAGAGGACTTTTGTCACATTAAAAACCTATCTTGGCTAAGTTTAGTAGAGGCTAGTTAGGTTTTTTTTTAGTATTAAGATTAAGCTATTAAGTTAAAATCTTTAGTTCTGTCTTCTGTTGCCCCTTTATGATCTTTAAATGTAAGATTGTATCTTAAAAGAATATTTCACTTGTTTTCTACGTCTGATTAAGAGGAATTTCAGGTTCAAAGACCCACTAGTCTTTTATCCTTAAGATTTTTCTCTCTAGGCATGCCACTTATCACTGGAGAATAAGGAGAATAGCATCAATAACTTTGGCAGGGTTAAAGTAAAGCAAGTTCCTGGCCAATGCAGTTTGCACTCCCAATCTTCCAAATGAGATCCAATACTGCAAGACTGTA
Source organism: Rhea americana (assembly GCF_003343005.1). NCBI lineage: Eukaryota > Metazoa > Chordata > Aves > Rheiformes > Rheidae > Rhea > Rhea americana. Next base: position 1,148,929 of record NW_028186370.1, on the reverse strand, counting down.
TTCCTGAGCTTCCAAGATGCCCCCATACCTTCGTCATACTCAGTGCTCATTGAAATGTGCATGAACTTCGTCATTATCTGCTCTGCTGCAAGGGGAGCTGTGAATGTACATGGAAATAGCAAGGCAGGCTGGTTTTAGTCTGTTTTTGCTTTGGAGAGCTTCCAGGCACAGTAGGGGTGTTACAACAGAGTGGAAATCAGATAGAATGAAAAGTGTGAAATTGGATTGAGGAGGCTCCTCGTTAATAGGGTGGACCATGTGGAAGATGACATGGGATTTATACACATACAGACACATAYATGCATGTGTCTTTTTGTGCCTGGAGTAGGTTTTTAGTTTGCAGTAGAAAGAAACTTGTGCATTTCATTGTGCAAAGCAGTAGGAGAGTGGAAGGTATACTTCTACTGAAGGCACAGTGGCTTGAAACAGGTAGGAAAGCAAGGTGAATATGTGACTTGAATGGTCCAGAGCAGGAAGATACAAATGAGAAGATCTTAGCGTTCTCATTCACTTGTACCTTACGTGTTTCTTTTATTGTACTGCATCATATATTCCTAGCACAGTGTCACAGCTTTTTTCTAATTCTACCCCAACTTCTAGCTGCTGGGAGATGGAGGAGCTACAGTAGTGCCTCAATTGAATGACGTGTCCTGGTACTTGAGACTCTGCAGGCAAGGTCCACTGTCTTTCTGTTCTCAGGGTGGGAGCTTGTTAGCATTGTGGGAACATTACAGAGATGTACTTCAGCAAGTGACTAATGCTTGGCAGACTTAGTCCTCTCCCTCCCTCCCCTGTGCACCATGATCTGTGCTGGCCATTTTGCGAATGTTTAAAGCCTGCCCTACTTCATTCTTTATTTTAGAGCTTTCTTTGGATTTTGTCATCATTAAAATACTATGTGCTTAATGTCAATTTTCACAGCTATCGTTTTTCCACAGTTAAGTGGCAATAGTAGGCTAATGCTGCAGCTACTGCCTGTGCAAAGTTTGTCACTAGTGTTCACTGAGAGCTGTGGTGATACTAGGATGACCAAGTTGAACCTTATTAATGAACTAGCAGAGGGAGAATTAGAATTATTTATAAATTCTCTGAGTTTATGGAAAAGGTCAAATACTTAAATCTTCAAAGGAAGATCATCAGGTGATCAGAGGAAGAAAGGAAATAAATTTACTATCTGATAGCAATGTTATATACAACAATGTAAGTAAGAGATGGTGAATATCTTTCTTAAAGAAATTTCTCTTGTGGCTAATAAATGCACTAAAAACAAAGATGAATGAGAGGCTGGTGAGATTAAGCAGGCCATATGCTGCAATAAGTTGACAGTGAATGTAGGAATAAGGAATGTCAGTTGCAATTAAATATGATAGGCAGTTATTTACCATCTCATTAGAAGATTAGGAACCCAATTTGCTTGTAGGTGAATAGCAGAACAAATAGATGTTAAAATACCCTGATAGGGCATTAAGTTYTTCCTTAAGACTCATGAAATTTCATTAATTTTGTCTTCATTGGAAGAAGAACAATTTAGAAGGGTGGAAACTATCTSATGGGATTTATTGGAATGCAGACTGATACACAGGGACAAGAAAATTGTTTTCCAAAAATAGCAACTGTAGATGTGTATGAATTTGTCTGTGTATATATACTGCATTTCATCAAGATTTTGCATCAAAGGGAAGCATTGCTTTAGCTTGTTTTAGTATTTGCCACAGCACCTGGATTTCTTTGAGGTTGTTCTGTAGTTACCATACACAATCCTCAGAGGTTCAACAGTGCCATCCTGTGGCATCCTGTGAGTGATCTTAAAGGTTTGAAAGCATGACTATGGCAGATAAATAAATGACCTCAACAGGATAAATTATCATAGAATATCAGATATTGTATGGCTCTGTGCAGTCAACTAGAATATTTCCCTCTGGTAGTCAGTCAGGCTAATTATTACTTTTCGTCCAGAAAATTAATAACCTAAATGCATTATAACCAACTGGAAAGTATTACAGCCCAGCTGATGAGCAGTGTGCTTGTTGTTCTTACCCTATTGCTGAGAGATGTGTTTTTAATCATCTCAGCTTGTTTTTAATCACCTCACAATTTATTTTCACAGACTGCCAAAATCAAAGGCAACCAAGTAAATTCAGATGAGAACTCCTATAAGGATGTATCTGGACATCCTTAAAGAGGCACTAAACTGAATCAAAGAATTGGTAACTCTCATATTTTATAACCAGAAAATATGAATTCTCAAGCAACCTTGAAGATTAAGCTAGACGATTTGGATGACTCAGCAGAATACCTTTAATTCCAGAAAGATAAGGGCAGGATTAAAGTCTAAAATCTTGTTGATTGAAGGTAAAACTTCTGCTTAGGACATCTGGAGAACTTTCTATTAATATACTGAATATTATTGCAGAGCATAGTTTAATAAAGCGTAAAATGGCCAAACTTCAGCCTGCTTTGATTGGTTAAGAGTTGGGGGATCAGTGGGTAATTGTATCTCATACTATTTAATATGTGGTTTTCACTTTCCTTGCCTAAGCAACTTGTTAATGAGTGCTGGTGTTGCAGCTTGTATTTAGAACCTCTTCAGTTCACAACTTTTAGCTGGAATTTGTCTTTTATATTCCATAACTGAAGAGGCCACTTACAGGTCTCTGTTCACACCAGTGAACAATTTGATTAAGACAAGGAAACACCACATTACAGGTTCCATTGTTACTTTTTGGTTGTTCAAAATTATAACATTATTTGTGGTTCCTAAGTCTTAGAAAAGCACCCCGCTGTTCATTTTTTCGTGTGTCTCAGTTTGCCAGGTTCCCTTAAACAGTAGAAGATGGTACTCATAACAAGGCATACAGTTACCTCACACATACGTGAAAAGACAAACATGTAAATTCTTTGCATTCAGAAGATGAGTGTAGTTTTAGAATGTTTACTGTTTTTATATCTATTGTGACTAAAAATCTTGCAGCCTAGCAGGAGACTTGCATCTGTGTGGCTCCATCCTTTTTTAAGTAGGCTAACCTGCTTAAATGTTGGCATATTAGGAATCTTGAGACTGCTTCTACCTTGACTTACAATGCTTAGATGAATTTTGAATGAATCCGATGTATTAGGAAAATAATCTCCTGTGATATTTAATTGAAACCAGAAAGGATAATGACATATCAAAGTTTAGCCTCCACACAGAAGAAATTTCTTTGTAGTCCATATCAGTTTAAGATTAACTTGAGCCCCAGAGCATCAGAATTTGTATAACTTYTACACGTTTTTATCCTAACTGATGTGAATGTGTTTAAGTCGTATAAATGTCTGTTTTTGAATCTTGCTAAACTCTTGATCTTAACACTGCAATATTTTCAGGAAGTTTTGCATTTAATTTTGTGGTATTTTAAAGGTATCTGCTRTTGTTCATTTTAAATGTATGTCTTTTGTTTTCTTTGAGTGATGCTTTCTATTTAGACTGTAAAGAATGTACATGGGAACAAAATTCTCCACTATTTTATATATTACATACAAATAGATCTTAGCCCTTTCCACATATAGAAGGTTGTCTATGCTCTCACAGTTATTTCTTCCATCTTTATTTCTGCTCTAATTCTTCTGTGATGGTATTCCTGGATTGAAAGAGATACTTTAAATGAAGTAATACTATGAGATACTGTATTTACCATTGTTTTTTTCTGTTCTTGATTTGTCTTATCTTTTTTTTTTTTTGATTCTGTGATCCTCAGTGAACACAGCACTAGCCTTTTGCGCTGCGTGTTTCCCTTTCACAAGCCTTTATAGTTAATGTAGATGTAGAGAAGTACATTTACAGTTCAGCTTCGTAGTTAGTTTAAAAATAGGCACTTGTTCCCAATTGCACTTTGAAGTATGGTGATAGTCCTTGCTCCAGATCAGAGCTGCCGCTCCAGCAGCCCCTGGAAGCAGAGCCTTGGACTCGGACCCTGTCCACTGAGTAAGTGTGGCGTGCAGTTTGGGCGCTGCAAGCAGGAGAGCAGCAGCAGGCAYTGCTTCCCTGCGGAGCTGCGGGGATGTACAAAGATACAGTTAATGACTGTGAATATTCACTACTAAGAAAGCTAATTTATTCAGATTCTCTTTTAAATAGAGTAAGAAAAATCATCATCTTCCCTGTGTATTTTCTATGGCCTGTAGGAAATGTCACAGTAATCCAATGTCATTGTCTTTACCGTCTTTACGGTATCTTTCTCAGACTGGAGTTCCACCAATCCCTCTAAGGTGAAGATGTAAGATTTTAGTATTATTAATGCCTCATTTCATCTAGTTAATGAGCTTTTCAAGTGTCCAATCTTCTTTGAGATTTACTTGCAATGACAGATAAAGACCTTCTTTAAGCTTTAGCATTTGACATAGTAGAAGTCTTTATTTTATTTGAATACTGTCAGGATAAACGTATCCAGTAGAGATACTGATGTTAAACAGGTGCAGTCTCTAACAGTGTTACACATGTAAAATCAGAGTAAGTTCTCTGAACATTCAGATCTTAATAGATGTGCTCTTTTGCTCCTTATGTTATAATAAAATGAGTGTTTGTTCTGCAAGTATTTACAAACACGCAAAGTAGTCTTGCAAATATGCCCATATATTCCTTACGCAGTATCAGCTGTGGCTGATATTTAACTTTAAATAAATATGCCAATTAAATGGCTTTAAAGGTCCATGTATGTATACAAGAGTTCCCTTCTGGTCAGAAAGTAATACTTTTTCACTTTCTTGTTTACTGATGCCTCGACAAACGAATGCTGCATCTTCAAAAGAGCATCTGTCAAACCAATTTTCATCAGGTTAAGTATATCCTCAAAGCAACTATCACAGCTTATAAAATACTAGAAATGTAGGTTGTGGTTTGCATAAAACACCAATCAAATTTAAAGCACTTGAAATTGTTTTACAATGTAGCAATACTAGGCTGCACATACTTTCCATTTTCTGGTTTTGGTGGGTTCTTCAGAAAGAYAGTGAGTGATGCTGGAGTGCTACAATCTCATGAGATGCCTTGGAGTGTGGTTATGAAACTGTGTTCCTGGGAGCTAATCTTGGTCCACAGAAACGCGTGGTTTAAGAACTTGGCAGTAAGGGCTGAACTTACTGCAAAGTATGGTGGTAAGCAATAGTCTATACCATGTTCAGCAAACACAGGCTCTTTTCGGGAGATACTTACTTGGATTTCATGCATCATCCAAGCACAGTGAACACTGAAATGTCATGGTAAGAGAATAAGAAAAAAACTTTTTAGTAATATAATGTCAAACAAATAACTGGTTCTCTGAGTGTGATTAAGGCTGGATTCCATATATAGTTACAGGATAATTGCTACACATCTTTTCTCCATTTACTGTTCATTTGCTTTATAATGTCCTAGTGTTAAGTATATAAACAGAACCTTTAGCCGCTGCAGTGCGTGTGTGTTTTCTTAGAGTTATTTCTTTGATTTTGTCACTCAGCATACAGGAAATCTCATCTAGAATATAATGTACTGATTGGCTCAGTACAATTAGGGTAAAATGAGTGTGTTTAAGTATTGATCTTTCCTTATTATTAGTTTATAGTAACAGAAAATTAAATTAAAGTAGTGCTAATGCAGCGATCAAAATTCTATTTGTCATTACAGGAAATATTGCTGGTACTCTTAAATGGAAATCTCTTGAAGCATAACTTCCTTTCTTTCTCTCTTTTTCTGTAAGTGATCTAATCCTGTCTCCTTGATCTTTTACGAATTTCTAGAAGGAATGATGGCTCTTGCTAAGAGTTAGGATATATRATAATACCATGATTTAATCAGGGCTCAGATAATATTTATTAGACCATTGTATCACGATCTAATAGCATGCTGACTGTCACCTTAACATCATGTAACATCATATTTACAAACTGTGTAGTTGTAAAGTGTGTCATAATAATCAGTGTCATTCCCTAATAAATCATTTGGTTTGTGTTCCAACCTCATCAGCTGTAACATCCTGGTTTGGGGACCCTCTCATGGGCCATGTTGTGAACCACTTGCTGTGAGTCTGTGTTTATGGACAAGCTCAGAGGGGGTATGACTTTGCCTGCACACCCTCCTTCCCTTTGGCAGTGCCTCAGGTTGTATATTTTCGGGGAAGATGTACATCTGTTGCAAAGATTTTGGGGAACTGCTGGTCTTGACCCTGCTGCAGACTTCATATGTGGTGATACTTGTCCAGAAGACCAGTTGCTGAGCATTTAGAGTTTAGATGTTATGGCAACTTTCGCTGCTGAGGATGAAGTATTAGGTGTGGCAGCCTGTCTGCTTCTTGGCCTCCATGCAGGCATTACCACTTCAGTATGAGTGGCCCTGGGAATTTGATTCCTTGTATTGACCAGGTTTCAGAGTTGAATTTTGTCCTTGAATTTGTTTCTATTAGCATGAATGGAAGTTTGTGCATGAAAAAACAAGGGCAGAGTTTGTTTTGTGGTTTTTACTGGTTATTTTACTGCAGACATTCTCTTGTATATTGGAGTAGGTAAATATCTGCTTGAAAAAGTGTGATTAAAGTATTGCGTGTATATTTTTTCTGAGACTCAGAATCTTAACTCACTTGACTGACAGAAATAAAYTTGGAATTTTATTTGATTCCCCATCACAGCAGTAAGTTTAGCCCATCTACTATTTTCATCATCTTTTATAATACAAATGTACTAAGCCTAAAATACTGCTGGCAGCTTTTATATGCAATTTGAGGATTAAGAAAACAATACAAACAAACAAACCAAGACTTTCAGCTTTAAGTAAAGAACACAATATTGTTGGACTAGCCTTTCACTGCTTTCTGTCAGTTAACCTGAAATAATAGCAGCCAAAGCTCACAGGTCTGTATCAGTGTTTGTGGCTGAAGCATACTAAGTAGCATGGTAAAGGAAATTTGAAGAGTTGTCTATTTGAAACATTTGTTAATTGCCAAGAATGACGCTTTTTAAAAAATTATATATATGTTCCACTTTTGATTTTTACCTTCTGAGCAACTCATAAAAATAATCCTTCTTATCTTTTTCAGCCCACCTAAACCAACTGTGTTCATCTCTGGTGTCATTGCAAGGGTAAGATTACTATTAGATTTCTTTCAGACATAGAAAAATGATTGTAAGCTTTTCAAAATTATCACTGATCAGAGTAAGATTAATCTTTATTCCGCTTGCTGTTTTATGAGAAAGTGCTTTATTTTTGTATATTTGTCTAAATCTCTTTGAGCATTCTTTTTGGTTTAGTGTGAAATTGAAACTATTTATTGAAATAACTTCTGTTTTACTTTGAATTTAAGCACTTAAGGATTATTGGATCTTCCTTCCATACCTAAGCTACATATTACTATGTTCATTTTCTTTGAAAGCAGTTACATGCAAGTCTATTGCTATAATTTGATCTCTGATGAGGAGGGATTCTTCAGCCTGTGATGATGTGTGTTTCAAGATAGTGAGGTACCATATGTGCCTCGAGGTAGCTGGAATTCTGGGAGTTGTTCCCTGTATTTTAACAGCAAGCAAGGCCTGGAAATCCATAAGATAAAACATTAGTATTAACTAGTCATTAATCATGTGATCAGTAATTCATGCCTTACATGTTGTGACAGCATTTTTGTGTCAGCCTTGCATGGCAGCTCTCACTAGGGTGTAATGTGGTTACCTGTAAGATGTTGTGACTGTGTCAAATCAAGTAGATGGTGAAGACAGGGTAGCAGATAGGTACTAGTGTATATCCTTGACCTTCATCTGTACTGAGGTGGATGCCTATTAGGCATATGCTGCATTAACAGGAAAATGGGTACATTGGGAAGAGTGTTTCCAGCAGGTGGAGGGAGGTGATCCTGCCCCTCTCCTCAGCCCTGGTGAGGCCTCATCTTCAGTACTGCATCCGTTTCTGGGCTCCCCAGTACAAGAGAGACATGGAGCTACAACTCTTTTCAGTTGTCCCGTGTGACAGGACAAGAGGCAACGGGCAGAAATTGAAGCACAGGAAGTTCTGCCTGAACGTGAGGGGGAATTTCTTCCCTGTGAGAGTGACGGAGCACTGGCGCAGGTTGCCCCGAGAGGTTGTGGAGTCTCCTTCTCTGGAGATATTCAAGGCCTACCTGGATGCAACCTGTTTAACATGCTGTAGGTGACCCTGCTTGAGCAGGGATTTTGGCCTAGATGATCTGCAGAGGTCCCTTCCAACCTTACTGATTCTAAGATTCTATGCAACACTGTCTTCCATCTGCTTTTTTTACATTTTTAAAAAACTTACATCCACTTGACCCGTTAAATTTGCTTTTAAGATTTCTTGGTGTGTTCTTCAAACAGGGTGATAAGGACTTCCCTCCGGCTGCAGCTCAGGTGGCTCACCAGAAACCACATCCTTCTGTGGAAAAGCTCCCTCATCCGCAGCATGTCAAACAGCACATCCACCAACCTCGCAAGTGAGCTCTCCATCAAAATCTCAGCCAAAATGCCATCAATTAATACCTTTTCAAGAATGGAAGAACACCCTTTACGATTCACACTACCAAATTAGTAAAATTGGCCTCTGAAATAATACATTATTTCTTTTACGTTAACTCTCAAGGGTTAATAAGAATGGAGACATTGTTCAGTTGTTATTCCAGATGGAAAATTTCCCTGTTCTCTGTTATGTATTTGTTGATCAGGGATGTTTTCAGTTTCTCCAAATTGCCTTTTTTACAAGACTCTTCTACTGCAAAGGTAAAAATTTAAAATGAACAATGCGGTTAGTGATTTTAAAACTTCTAGCTCTGGCATCACAATAGCGCATAGTTAATGTAGGTTTTTTTTATGCTAAACCAGTAAGGAAGAATAACCCATTGGTACTGGTACTTTTACCATCTGGAATGAGCTGGTTTTGTATTGTTTCATATAGAAATTGGTTGCCTTGATTTTGTAGACCTGTTGTGGTCTTTAGTATCCTAAGACATAATACTTCAGCAGCAGTTCCATCTGATTTCAACTAGTAAGATGATAAAAGGATCCAAATATATTCTCAAGCGGGCACAAATCCAGCTGAATCTTCATTATACTACATTGCACTCACCCAGTCTTGTTGAATTTTTTCCATGCAGGCTTTGCACATTTTGAGCTCTGTATGAACAGGGGTAAAAAATCAGATTTTCAGAAATCCTGCTGCTGTATGCAATGCATTTGTGATCTGATTTGTCTTACTGGGGGCTGTATTTTTAATGAGGTGATCATTTCTCAATTGCAATAGCAAGCTGAAGGAGTTCAGGAACTTCCAGAATTGAACTTAAAAATAAACTGGAGAAAAATGTGTTTGTTTGTTTTTAACTTGCAGTTTGAGGTTGTTGTTGGAAAATAAGAGATATCACTAGTAAATGTGTTTATGACCCAACCTCTGTTGTGCGCCATATGTTTTTCTTAGTCTTTTCATTGTGAATAAGGAAAGTAATGATGGAAGTGAAATAAAAAAAGTTACCTTGCAAACAGAGCAATCTGATTAGGTTTCATCATGTGATTAAATCTTTTTGATTGCACTGTTCAAAATCACTTAGCTCTATCATCTTGCTTCCACAACTCATGTCTATAAAACATGTGAAAATAATTTTTTTAAACATTTAACCTACATTTTTAAAGTGTACTTCAGTTTTTAACTGAATAAAAATACACTACAGGGTTTTGTATCCTCTAGGTTTATAAAACTTTTAACAACCTCAAAAAAGGTGGGTACTTGAGCTAGTGCTGCAGTCAGTCATCTGGCAAATTAGTGGAAGTTTGGGGTCACTTGGGGCTTTACTAGCTCATTTATGTTTAAAATCAAATAGTACAGAAGAATAGTGAGAGTTTTTAAAATACGAATTTTTAAAACAGTACAGATTAATTAGTTTTCCTATGAGTAACTGATTAAGAAAAAAATTGATATGAAATATATCCCATTTCATAACGGGAATAACTGACTTTATGTGGGTATAATGGACATGACCTGCCCATCTCTTAGTAGGCTTGAAATAGAAAGGATGCTTTGCAAAGGAGGGAATTTCACCTCATGTGCGTAGATAAATGTATTCTGCACYCAGGAAGGCTGTACAATCCTTACCTGCAGTCTTTATTTTCAGTTTAATTAGATAGCTGTCCTTGCCTTAAGGAATGAACATTGTTTATTGCAGTTATTGTATATGAGAATATGCATAATTTTGTTTCTAATGGCAGTTCTTCTGAGGCCTTGGTAGCCACTCATGAGTATACAAGCGATTCACACATGAGTGACTTATGAATAAGGATAGAAGTGTTGAACCCCGTGGAATATTTACATGAGCTAATTTGCTGGCAGAAGTGTTTGCAGAACGAGATTCCATTGTTTGCTGTCCTCAATAATAGTACAGACAATAACTGTCAGCCTTCTGGGCCAGCGCAACAGCAAATCATCACAGTTGCCTGATCTGGTAGCTGCTGCCTCACTATGAGCTGAGTGGATTCAGCACTTTTGGTGCTGGATCTGCATCTGAAGCGGTGTCCAGACTGTAGATGGTGAGGATATAGCCAAAGCAGTTTGCATAGCGTAGGTATGACTTATTTGACCAATTAGAAGCATCTCCAATAAGATGAGCTCAATCCCTCTCGACTCCCGTAGAGGAAGACAAGACATGTACCTCTGTGTAGATGCACAGAGCTAGGTAGGCTGGATACCTCTCATCTGTATCTAGCAGGTACAAATGTATCTTTCTACCTTTCAAAAGCAACACCACATTTCAATTTTAATACTAAAAGTTAGGAACATGGATGCTTTGAGTGTTAATTCTATATATACAGTATATATATAGACTATCTGAATTTTGTCTTTGCTTAGATGAATATATTTTACAGTGAAATATGACTCTCAAGATAGCTTTAGTGGCTTTTAGAGTGCAGGAATTCCTATAAGTTAGAAAATGTCTCTGTATGAAAGTATACTATATATTGTTGGAAGGCAGCCATGTTTATTCATAGGTGTCCTTATCAAAGCATTACCTTCCATGAAATAAAGAATTGTAACTGGTGACCTGGATTGTATACTGATGATTATTGATACATTTTTAATAAATAAATATGTTACAATAACATGCAAGCATAGCAGATGTTCAGAGGTTACCATGAAATGATTGTTAAAGAAATTTTCTGGAATTGTTAATGTGGCAATAATGCAACAATAAAACATTGCTTTGAGGTTGTATTTTGGGCTCATTTTCTGCAAGTGCAATGTAAATGTGCAGGTTCAGGGCTTATGGGGCTTTATTTCAGAGTGTGGAACAACTAATCAACATTTTATAGCTAGTAATATTTATTTGGAAGTTTTATGACACAGTGGATGAGCAGTTTTGAATAGTCCAGTCTCATTTAAAATAAAAGTAGACACTACCACTAGTTGCTGGTTTTCAATATGAAATTGGAGATCCCCACTATGTGTTTGGGAAACTACAGAATCTAAATGTATTAATAAAAAATACAGTAAATGAAATGAGATTTAACATTTTCTATTGCCTTTCAAATTCTAGTCTCTCTATCTCAAAAAAAAAAAAAAAGGATTTGTAATCAGAAGAGGTGGCCAACTTCTCTTAAGACTGCAGTTAACATTACATTTTATGTGCCCTAACACATGTGGTTCACAAAAGAGTTTAGGAAGAAGTGACCACATTATTTTTGAAAGCTCTCTGATACTTTTGGCATCCTGTGTTTAGTATACCTATGGTATGTATATAGTACAACGATACATGTGATGCCTCACAGTATAAAAATAAAGATAGATTTACTGCCATGGACAGTTACAGTGCTAATATCCTTAGGCTCTGCAATCACATAATGATGTATTTTTAAAAAACTTTACTTCTTTCATTAAAATTTTGGAGAAATACATGAGCATGATGCCAGGCATGCTGTTGATTTAGCTGTTCGTACTTACTCCAGGCTTGATGGCCCTGGGTTATCAGCAGAATTGCAAAGGTTGTTAGTAATGAGAGTTTATTTACATCTGATTTCAACAGCATAATTTACTCTTTTTTCATTGAGTGGCCTGAAATGTAAGACTTGTATGTTTACCTGTGGTAGTATGATTGTCGCATAGTCCTAGTTATGTAATGAAAATATTCACAATAATCTGTCTCTTAGAAAGGTGAAGGGGGTGATGATATGGGCATAGGTTTTTGTCTCTTTGGAATAACATTATTCTGAATAGTTGTTATCTTCACTTCAGAAGGAACTTGTGGGTATTATAAACCACTTCTTATGTCCCTTTCAGATTTGATTATATCAAATTTAAAATGAAGTTTAGGTCTAGGCTAGTGCCTTTAGGATTAGGATATTTTAATGCTGTCTAACCTTTCTTAATTGCAGTAGGGAAAAGGTGAGGGTACTAGTAGCAGTTCAGTTGCCATTACAGCTGGAAGAGTTGTTGCTGATCAGAGCACTTGCCAAAATGATGGAAAGAATTAAGAAGTTTTATCATTCAGTTTTAGCTGAATTGCTTTGTGTACAAACCTCTTCCCTCACAAGACGAGACATTTAAATATAACTGATTAGAGCTAACATTAGCCTAACATTATCCAATCTATCAGTAAAAGAGGGATCCAGATCGTAGTGACTGGAGGAGCTTAGACAAAAAGAAAGCAGGTCAAGTCTATGGTGGTAAATCTTCATCAGACTTATCCAACAGATGGGTTGCATTAAATTTCCACTGCTATAGCTATAGCTTTTGGTAAGTGTTGCACATGATCATATTATATATAATTAGCAAAGGCATCTGACTTCCTGTTACAGAGCATTACCTTTTTTTTTTCCCCCTCCAGATTTCTCTATCACCCCTTGGACATGCACACTTCTTTCTTGAGAAGGTGGAGGTTTGTATTTTGCTTTTTTCTTGTCCTTGAATCTCCATCATGAATGTCTGTTCATTGGTTGTCCCCATCCTGCATCAGTGAGAAGACTGCAGCTAGTATACACCATTTCTTTATGTCTCTTCCTAAAATAATAGCACTGGTATTTAGACATGAAATCAGAAAGGAGAGATGGAAAGGATGATTTTATACAAAGCAGTCCATGAATGAAGATTTCTGAGTTCTGTTAAAAAGACTCTTCCCTTTTCTTCAGGATGCTGAGCTGAGGCGAGAAGAGGAATACAATTTTCTAAGAAGATAATTTATTACTGTTTAGAGCTGATGGACACGTATGGATGCTGAGCATTCTTGCAAAACACATTTCCAGCCCTGCCAGGAACAAAGCAGAAACACAGCTACTAAACCCACTGCAAGCATGTATCTTGTGAGTGACCTTGAAAGAACCTCGGTAACACAATCTCTACCACCCAGCTTGTCTTTGAGATATTTTTAGAAAACCAAAGTGACTAGCATTTTATTGGGCACTCACAGCATTAAGAAAAACATTTGTAATCCACAGTGATTATAAGGATTATAAAAATTGTTTAGCTCTTAGCAAGCTCTGAGATCTATATTGCCAAGTGAAGGCACATATATTACCTTTATTGTTTTCTCAGTGTTGTGACTACAGCTGGTTCAGCAAAATGTTTTTTTAACCTTCATTTTGGCTAGCAAGCAAACGGCAGTTTATGAAAGCAGATAAAATAACTTCTTACAAGACATTTTTGATAGACTGTTTCAAGTGGCAATGGATGTCTGGTACCACGTAAGAGAGGATGATGACATCGCTTTCCTATATATCGAGGAGTAAATGAGGAGAAAAGCACAGCAACCAACCTGAATTTTCACTTGAAACGGAAATGCCTCTTGAAATGAAAAACAGATTTAATTAAAATGAAAAGCAAAAGTTAGTTACTAATCTGTGCATTTGCCAGAGGCTGAAATAATTAGTATATCAGAGTGTTTTAGATTTGACTGAAATCACAAGATTTCAATGCTCTTTTTAGTAAAATTACCCCAGTGTGCCAGTATTTGGAGAAGCTGCTCTGAAGAAAAAGGTATGCCAGTTTTCTCCTTGATTTACATTTATTTGTGAACCTGCTGTATTTATCTAAAAACTGCTTGATATTCTAAAAATTTGTATTTCTAAAGTCGTGCGTTTAATTTAGGCTTTCATTTGCAAATGATGAATCACTCTAATTAAGATTAGCTTTCCACTTTTTTGATGTCTATGGACCTCATGATTGTTAAAAAAAAAAAAAAAAAAGGCTGTTCTAGTTGGTTAGGACTACAAAGATGATCGGAGGACTGGAATACCTCGCCTGTGAGGAACGGCTGTGAGAGCTGGGCCTGTTCAGCCTGGAAAAGAGAAAACTGAGGGGGGATCTTACCATTCATTGTCTACAAATACCTTACGGRGGGGTGTCAAGGGGATGGGGCCAGACTCTTCTCAGTGGTGCCCAGCGATAGGACAAGAGATAACGGGCACTCACTGAACCACAGGAAGTTCCGCCTGAATGTGAGAAGGAATTTCTTCACTGTGAGAGTGACATAGCACTGGATCAGGTTGCCCAGAGAGGTTGTGGAGTCCCCTTCTCTGGAGATATTCAAGGCCTGCCTGGATGCAGCCCTGTCTAACATGCTCTAGGTGACCCTGCTTGAGCAGGGAGGTTGGCCTAGATGATCTCCAGAGGTCTCTTCCAAGCTCAACCTTTCTGTGATTCTAATATTTGATTATTTGCATTAATTCAAAGCAGCTTTTCACAAACAGGAGCCATGGAAAGTGAGCTCCTGCTAAGGGACTTCTTAGAGCTGAGCTAGTAGACAGGTGAAAGAGAGCCCGCGGAAGTGGTTCATGAGAAGCAAGTGATATAAAATAGCTAGCAGCTCTTTCCTGCCAGAAAAGGCCTGGAAGATGGGGGACAGTGAGCCTGCAGGAGAGAGGAGATGGCAAGGATTGGGCCTTTTTCACCCCTTTTTCTGCTTTATCTGGGGTGTGATATCAGAGAATGAAAGAAATGTTGGTCGAATGGACCCCTGGAGTGCTGTTGTCCAACCCACTGCTCAAAGCAGTGCTCTCACCAGCAGCATGTTGGATCAGCGGTGAGTTCGTAATACAGCAATGGAGAACTTGGAGGAAACCAAGGGTCTTGTAACTTTGTCTCTGCAAGACCAACACATTGGGACACATATTGGTGGGATATTTCACATTGTATTTTTTTTAAGTATTAAAGTCTGCAGAAAGTAGGATTTGTGACTAAAACAGCAAACTCTTAAGTGTTAAAAACGGAGCAGTAAGCCAGTCAGCACAAATTCAGTAGTGTTCTATGAAAGTGTTATTAGAAGACCATGATAGAGAAAAACTTCAGTTATCATCTTGTTTAAGAACTGGATACTGAGCATTTCCTGTGCTGCTCAGTGACCTCAGTTTCCACTGATTAATTATATACTGAATGTACAAGTCATTGATTTGCAAATCTACGTGTCCTTGAATCTTTTTCATGAGGGAGAACTTTGGATGAGGAATGCGAATGTATTTTATGAATGCAAACTTATATTTTAACAAACTTCTGATTCTTTTTACTTACAAGATTTAGTGTAAAGAAATATACATTATCTCTCTATGCTGTAAAATCCAGCACTGGGTGTGTATTTATATCAGCTGTGGAATTCAGACATATTTTAGTTGAAATGAGACCTAATTAATATTCTAGTGTGTGTGCCTACAAAAAAAGAGAACAGTCAATTTTAGAATCTAAGATCTGATATTTTATTCATACCAGAGGCGTTAAGCAATGTGAGATCATGTTTTCGTGGAGCACAGTTTGAGTGGGCACCTTTAAAACCCTTTCTGAAAGTAGCTTTTCACTGTATTAAATCTAAGTTGCTAATAAAAGAGAAATTACATTAGAAGCTGATTCTATACTCAATTCTTCTGTGGAAAATGAGTGGCAAATGCAAGATTKTTTTTTTTTTTTTTTCTTTTTAGAGTCTGATTTATCATCCAGAACAGAATAAACATTAGGCTACTGCTGATGTGATGACCGTGACAGCTGGAGGGGCCTGGAATGAAAGGCTGAAACCTTAAATAAGTCCTTCAATTGAGCTTATTATGAGGACATTTGTTAAACACACAGCTTCGCTTTTCGCTCTGCCAAATAGCTCCTAGACTGTACACACTGGAAACCTATACTTTATAATATAAGAGCTCTATTTTAGATGTTAATAGCTGGTTCACCATTAGCCAATTGTTTCTAAGATAAATATTTATGGAAAGTACAGAGCATGAGCTGAGTATTTATCATGACTCATAATGTTCCCCTCTCCTAGGTTCATATATTGAGTTCGTTTATAGGCGCACTCTTTTTCCTGGTTGTCATTATGCACAGCATAGTCACTGTGTCTCATGTTCGGTCCTTTGTAGCAGGTGTGACTTTGTTCAGTGGGAGCAGGTTAAAAGGCAGAAACCTTTGCCAGCTGCCAGTACAGAACATGTTAGAAGCAGAGTCTAAGCAGGTCTCTTCTGAGATCTCCTACAGCTTTTGGTTACTTTAACACAAATTAGATTTTTCCATCCTATGAAGGCTACTGATCTTTCAGAGAGGGTTGGTGCTTAGTGTTCATGGGGTTCTGTTCACTTCAGTGATACTCTCCCAGATACTCTTCAGATTTATTTCATAGGATTGGATTATTGAACTAGATTTTTCATGTGAACCAAGGTAGGGACCTCCAAACATCTATCTCCTCAGATGCTATAAGATGTATCAACCTTGAAAAGAGGTGGAAGAGAAGACTTAATGAGCAGATCCTTCATTATATGTGAGTTTTTGTTTGTGGAGCTCTGCAGAAGAATGTCAGTGTTAGATAACTTTATGTCCTGTTCAGTTCTGCTGCTTGGTGGCCACTAAACCACTGGTTTTGTATTGGTCTCTTGGCTTTCTGCTGACTGCCAAGAGAATCTGCTGACTGTAAACAGAATCACTATGGCCTGTCCCCAGGGAGTGGAATGAAAATTGTCATGCAAAATACAATTCCAGGCTGCCTTCGTGCAGCTCCAGGATTTCAAAAGCAGGGGACTGGAGTTCAGCAGAGTTCCTTGGAGTAACGAGCACTTGTCTCTGCAATGTTCCTTGCTGGAACAAGGATTTTGAAAGAAAAGATGGTAGCAGTGAAAGCCTGAGTCATTCTGAAAATGGTTAAATGAAATGCTCTGGAGTAAACTAGCTTACTGTATTGGAAAGAAAACAAATCACTATTGTAACACACAAGACTCTATGTATATCTTTATGTATACATGTTACATAATTCAGTATTACCTGATTTTAATTACTTGGAAAAATGCCCTGATTTTGCATTGCCTAATAGTTTACTGTATTCTTCAAGAGAAACTTAAGTCCTACCACTGCCATTCTTCGAAAAATGCTATAAAAAACTTACTAATTTACAGAAGCAATCCCAGAGTTGCTGTTCTGCAGTTTCTCCCAGTTTCAGGCTATACTTATGTGTTGCTTTTCCTGTAACCAAACAAGATTGCAAAGCATTTGGCAAAGTATATGCTTAGCCTCAAGGTATTACTGAAGTACTTTTATTAGTCAGAATCAAGCAAGGGCTTCATTCTTGATCTGTCATCCTTCATGATTTTGAAAAAAACAAATGCTTTGGCTGTTTATGAGGAGCTGAGATTATGGAATGAAAAGATTAAAGCACAGTTCTTCAGGAGAAAGAGCTATACCACTTACTCTGGGATGCAATTCTAAATAGCGTTAATGACCTAGTGCTACTACTCGGAAAAGTGCCTAAATAAAGATGCCATCTTTGTGTTCATTATGGGCCACTGTATTTTGCTAGTTATAATAGGTATTCAAGGTAAAGTGCTAGTGCTGATGTAAATGGAGAATATTATTTTGAGTGCATTTTAGTTCTAGATAATAATATGTGCTACAAGAAATTAATATGAGCCCTGTGTATTTTTAGCCATATTTGCTGGCATTAACAATACAACTTCAAACATGAAGAGAGAGGTGGCCTTGCTTTTACTGCACAAATTTAATCAAAATACTTCTTAAAACGTAATTCTTAAAAATCTTAAAACCTACCCCAAATACAACTTGCTGGCTGCATCTGCTGTAGTTGGTTGGGGCATAGCTTCAGTGGGACCAGTGCAGATCTGAGTGGGACACTTATTTGACTTTACAGCCTTTTTTCTCCTATAGGAGAAAAAGAAAGAAAATGTGTTTTCACATTCCACTGCTTGCTTTGCAAAACCAGCAACAGAAATAGGAGGAAGCCACACATGTTTTGCCTGGAGTCTCTTAGAGTCAGGGAAGCAAGTGAGACGCTTAGTTGTGTCCTGTTTACTGGTGTCTCCCTTCTACTGGTGTCTCCCTTCCCAGCTCAGCCATTCTTGATCTCGATGACAGGCTGTCATACCCATGCCCTGGCTTGGCTCCTGCATGTGTCTTGCAAATTCCCAGACTTAACTGGGAGATACTGGGAGGTACTATTTTGTTGTGGGCTAAGCTAGGCTTCTTAGAGATGAGAGCATATCCAAATATGGGCAGGTGTCTCAAAACGGTGGCTGGCCATCCATGGTGAGAGACCTCAAGCTGAGCATTTATCTTTTTACTCCTTAAAACTAAAATCATCACTGAATGCTAAGAGTTAGGTAGGCATTCCTTTAGGCAGTGATGGTTTGGCAGACAGGCAGGATTTGAGTATGCTGATTACAGAAGATCATGGTAGCAGCTGGGCCAGTCTAACCCTGATCTTCTGAAAGGGAAATGCTACAGCATTCTTCAACATGCACCTGGCCTTGCTGAAGTTGGGGCTGGGAGGAGCAGAAATATCATATTTTAAGGAAGATATAGTTAAAAAATTAAATGAATACAACTCACATATTAAGCCAGGACTACTTTTGTCTAAGGCATTCAGAATAAGTAACATATGAGCATATACTTGGTGGATGAAACACCTATATCAAAGAGAAAATATGTGCATGAGTTCAATATGAGCAGTTTTCACTTGCCTGGCTTCATCATTTCTATAGCACAAATACATCTTCTCCTCCCTTCCCTTCTGCTCTCCTGGAAGAAGTAGTCAGCCTAACTTGCAGTGTCTTCTAGTAAGCCCTGTCCCAAACAGCCCTGTCACACTTCCCTGTAACTTACCATCACTTGAGCTGCGCTAGTGGAAAAGCTGGTTAGAGATGCCCCGGGTATGTGTTATTGCTATGGACCTCCCAAAGGAATGCCTCTCATGAGGGAAGCTGCTGAGAAAGTGGTGTTGGCTTGCACAGAATCCCCCTGGAATCAACTGAGTTGAGAGCACCYGGGGATAACAGAGGTTTGTATATCAGGGAAAAAGCAGATAGTTACTCAAAAGAAATGGCTTTTCAAGCTTTTGAGCATCCAAACAATAAACACMAACAAAGCCTGGAAGAGCTTATGAAGTATCAGAAAATGTTTTCAGTGTTTTCAACRGCTTCTCCTGTTAGAGGCAAGTCTCTTTGTGTCATTCTGTCCAAGTCAATTACATGAAAGGCCTAGGACAGCCCTTGTTCTTAGGGAGCAGCCTGAAGGACCAGGATGTGAGGTGTGAGTATCCTTGGCTGTGATTGTTTAGAGGAAAACACTGTTAATGTAGGACTCTGGTGAGCTACTGACACAGATGTTTCTTTGTCCATTGCTTGTCTTTCATGGTCTTTGGGGTTCCAGTGGGTCAGACAATCCAGGGCAGGTGCCCAGGTCCAGAGGAGGCCAGGCTAGGCTGAAAGCAATGTATTTTATCTTTTTTTTAGAGCTTAGCGTGAAAACCAAGGAGGACACTGATGACAGAACTGCATGGTAGAGTCATGAGATGAAATGAAGGCCAGAGTGCAAGCAAGGACTGCAGGTACCTCCCTAGGGGCAGCAAGGTGCTGTGCGGTCACTGTATTGCTTGAGGATGCTGCAGACAAGATGGAAATAATGAGGAGACAGTAGGAGGGGCCAGAGACGTGGTTTTCTGGAGGTGCTTATGGAGATCATAAAAAGTATGTATGTGCCCATTAGGGCCCTCACTAAGCAGTGTTTATACTAATACTTACAGCATAGTGTTTACAATATGGACTCAGATTTTGAGAGATCTGAATTGCCTGCCCATTTCAGAAGAAGTCTTGCTATCATGAAAACTGGCTGATTATCAGTAAAGCGCTCGAAGTTATTGTAACAATTTGATAGGATTTGCCTGTGAAAACAGATGTGAAAAAGTCTTTAAACAGCTCCATGCCTTGCAAGCATCTCAGCATTCACTGATATTCAGTAGGTGTTTTCTCAAGGGAAAGAGGCCTGTGTAACTAACGTTGGCAGAAACACTTTCTAGGGAGTTCTAGGAGTAGCACCTAAAATATTTCACGGGCAGAGGCTTTGCTGCAAAGCTCTGGGTCCAGCTTTCCCTCCTTCCCTCCACTAGTTTTCTTCACATTATCGTGAAAATGTGAGCAGTGTGACCAGTGCATTGATACATGAGTTTGCAGGCTTCCTGAAACAGCATTTCTGAGAGAGGTACTTTTTGTGCATCTTAATGGTGTGGTTGACTGTGAAACCTGAATGACAATTGGCAGCACCATTAAAACTGAAGCTGAAGGCAGCAGAAAACATACTGAAGTTCATGTCCAAATGACACGGCTGACTACTGTACTGACTGTATTATTTATTTTTATATTTAATTCAAGAACTTCATATAAATTAGATTAGAAGCTGCTGCATTTCCTCCAGCTCATGACAAGATTCAGACCCAGCTGGCTGTGGAGCCCTTGGAGCCGAGTTTGCAGCATTCTGCTTCATGCTCACACATGGCTCTCTTGGTCAGCAGCATGGTTTTACATCCAAGCATCACCTGCCTCAGTTACGATTATGAACAAATTCAAAGGAACTGAGACAAGATGATGCTTGAATAGTGCATGGCCTTTTTAAAAAATGGTCTCGTCCAGGTTAGGAGTAGTGAAATATCTGCTCTTGTCCTAAAACATTTATCAGTGTGTGCTTGGAGCATCTTGTGCTCGTTTCATGAGATTTATTTGCAGATAGCTTGATCATTTTTGATAACTGTGACATGAAAGATGTGCCTGAAAGATGGGGAGAGGGCAAGAACTTCTGGCGAGGAGACAGAGCTGCTTTCTTCTTCTCTTTTCTGGGCTAACAGATCTGAAAGCTGTTTTGAGTGGATGCAGACCAATAAATACAATGGAAGATTCACAGTTTATGTCCATATATTAACATGACTTTTTAAAACTCCACTGAGAAATTATCACTGTTAAGTTAGCAACCTGCTTTGTTTGACTTGCTGCTGCTCCTGGATTCCTGCCACAGTTTCTTCTTCCTCTATCTCCTTGGTTTTTTGACATTCTACCCAGATTGAATTAAATTCAATCTAAGGGCCATTGGCTGGTACTAGGCTTTCAGAAGAACCTAGTGAACAGGAAATGGCAACCCAGGGATTTAATGGTGTTTAGACTGAACAGACCTGGGTTTTGATTTCAGGACTTCCTAAGTTTGCTGAATAGTCCGCTGGAATATCCAAAGGCCAGAGCTGTTCAGAAAAACAGGGCATGTGCTTATGGTATGTGATGCCAAATGTTTTAGCCTTACATTTCAGGCAAAGCTTTGAGCGTGCATTTTGCAATATAGCAAATACTCATTTAGCTGAGGAAAGGTGGGACACATCCAGTATCTAAGACTTTTTTTTTAGTGCCTAGAAGTAGCTACTGTTATAGCTGTGTTCTGCATGTGGCAGCTGAAGAGCATACCTCTACATAAAGAACTAATGCTGGCCTCCCAGTGAGCTCCAGGTTTAGTGGTGGGGAGGTTTGCTGTTTGGCTACAGCACACGTTTAAATCCCACCAGCTGAATTCAGTACAAGCTGTGTTTTGTAAAGAGCCTTGGGAAGACCTGCACAGAGGGAGTGACCATAATCCAGCCTGGAGGTCACAAAAGCACGGATTAATATTTCATTGCCTGCCTCTGCCAGTGCTGTTGTCAGGCTCCCTTTGCTCCCTGAGCTGGGGCTGTGATCCTCAAAATACAGCCTTGAATTAAAGATTAACCCAGTGTTTTACCTAACGGGAAAAAAAGAGCACTTCTCCAAGGAGAACAGTTATCATACAGCTCTTTACCCAGCATTGCACACCAGCTTTTAAAACTGCCAGATGATAACTCAGAGCTGCAGCAGGGTGCTGCGGACTGCGGTGTTTTATTTCCCTTAAATGCTTTGGGAGGCTGAGATCACAGCTTTTGAGGAAGGATGCCAGGCAGTCAGATCAATCATTTATAAGACATTATAAGCAATTATTAGATTATTATAAGAGTCCTTGTATGCCAACCTGGGCAAAAGCTGAGTGACAACTATTTCGCTATGCTTTCCTGGGAAAGCGGCCAAGCTGATAATAGAGCCCATCCCTTGCCCATCCAACTAAATTTGTATAGTCTTTTGAAACTCTGTTTCCCCTTGTGTTGGAATAGCACTTTTTGTGGGGCAATTACTTAACCAAACCACATATTGATTTGTTTCTCATTAACACAGTCACAGGATAATGCAGAACATCCCAACACTAACACCTTTTGCAAGATGTTCGCTTCAACACAATCACAACAAGCTCATGGAAACCTTTATTCTCTCAGCAAGGTGCAGTTAAAATGGAAATATTTTATCCCTTTTCTCTGTTAGGACGCTGTGTACAGATCCTCACACCAAAATTGCCTGATTTGCTAATGCTGCCCTGCAAATTTTTGGTTGCTATTGCAGTGATGAATAAATATTGACCCATCCACCACCACCACCCCACACACAGAGTAGGGATGTCTGTGCAATTCCTGGGCCTGTTTTTTGAGCCACATTACAAAGCATTCACAGTTTGATTGGTGCCTTACAAGAAATCACTAAATGCATCTCGGGTAGTGCCCGCTAGCATGGATTTTGCACATCTGCCTCTTGAGGGGTTGTGTTTAGTTTTGAGTTGCTGCGAGGGGGCTGGTGCAAAGTAGCAAACCGTGATTCTTGTCGGAAGCGGCTGCAAGAGGAAGGGGAAAAGGAGCTGCCTGAGGCCTCTTCTCCGGTCTCTTCAGTTTCTCTTAAGAGTAGCACGAAACAGTGACATTTGGCACACTAACTATCCACAAATGCTCATACGGTTTTGTAGATGTAAAAGAATACCAGAAACATTGCAAATTCAAGTGTGCAGAGAGAGGTACTAAATTCAAACCTGACTAGGCAAAATTTATGTGCATAGTAACTTTAATTACATGACCAAGGACGATTTTTCACAGCAGCCTCCTTCCATTCAAAAGCTTCATAGCATTCAGGCAGCAGGCAGCTGCTCTCTCTTTGTAGCCTCTCTGTCATACCCTCAATGAATGACTCTTACAGAACGATTAATTACTACTAGCTTTTGCAGAGCAGTCATCATCAATGTATTTGAGTGCTGCACATCATCACTGGGAGGTTAGAGGCCTTTTATATATATGCGTTTAAAAATATAGAAATATCACTTCATATGAATATGAAATAATATTATATGCACATATATATTAAAACAGTATGCTTATAATATAAACATATAAGAGGATAAATATGTAACACATAATTTTTCTATAAAATGATATATATGTATGATTATGTTACTTATAGGTAGTTTTATAGGCATGCATTAATTTAATATAATATATAATTAATATATCTTAATTAGTTATTTTATGGCTAGGAAATGAAGATACTAACTTGTTTTGGGCACCCTGTTTGACAAGTCTGGGATGTCCTTGTTTAGCATAATAGAACACTTTGTGGTCTAAGCCTAGCTCTGGCATTTGTGCTCCTCAGCGTTCAGCAGTTCTACAAACATGGGGCAAAAGGGTCCACAGTTGATGTTTTCCTTAAATGCTATATTTAGCCTTACAGAGGAAATCTGCAGAGGAAAATTGCTGTTCTCCAAAGCAGTGCATGTTAGCTCTTCGCATCTGTGACATTCTGCAAAATCCAGACCCTCAAATGGAAAATGTTTGTAGCTCTGGGAAGAATGCAGCAGACTGCACTGGTACAGGACTATTTCTGGGCTAATTTTGCAACTGAGAAGTGGTATTTCTGAGGAACCCAGGTCTTTGTCCTAGCATATTTGAAGCCCTGATTCGTGCTAGCAGCAGAGTCTAAGCAGATCTCTTCTGAGGCCAAGAAATGACCTCTTGGCCTTAGTATTAACACAGAGAAGCAATTCTGGACTCTTTTAAGGAGAAGTATTAGTAGGAATATGCCTATACAGAAATCAGTTCCTTGACATCGCCTACTACAAGTGGCTCAATTTCAGATTTTCATTTTTTGATCCGTGTGCACTCTGTGAACAGCCTGCCACCATGCAATCGGGTGCCTGTTGTATCAAACTCCTCTGGCCAGCATGATTCTCCAAGGGGCAAGCTTGGGAGTCCTGAACACTTTAGCACAGGTACACGTGAAAGAACATAAGGGATGTTGCTCATGAATTAAAAAGGCATTTGCCCATGTAATCCTCAGACCAAGTACTCTACAGCTCTCTATCCAAAGTAGTTGCTTGACAGAAAGTTTCAAAAGGGAATGCTGAGATGTTGCAGCCCTTGTCCAAGCTCTTAGCTCATTTATTTCTAGTGTAAGTAAGCAAGCACAAGGTAAGTTTGTCTTGTAAAATGTAATATCCATCTTAGCACAGAATGAGGTAGCCTACTGAACACATAGCTGCAATTGGATACTTTACCCACTCAGCAAAAGATTTTCTGCATGTTAGTTATTTCCTATTTTTGTTTCTTTTCCGCATATCCTGTTCTGTGGGATATTCACTACAGTTGCTTTACACCATGGCAATTGATAATTCCAAAGACTGAAGGTCTGGGGAGTTTTTTTGGTAACATTAACACTTGTCTTCTTATGACTGCTGTGGCATTTTGCAGGATTTTCATTAACAAAACAAAAAGAAGTTTAAACCATTTTAATATCTGTATCATTACCTCAAATTAAGTAAGTAAATATGCTTGCATATGGTGTACAAACCAAATATCTTGAAGTCAGGAAAGTATGTGAATGTGTTCAAAAGCAGCTACTCAAAACATTTAGGAAAGCTAGTTTCCAAAAAACTGAAGTCATTGAACGTGGCTCATACTGAATCATATCCTTTTAAATAACATATTCCTTAGCAGATCAAACCAAACCTCTATTGCTACTTTTACCTCTTGTCTACACGGTAAGAAAAAATGATTCAAAAGCCCATGTTGTTTTAAATCAGAGACACAGCATAACCATCACCATATTTTTCCTTCCTTCCTCCCCTGTCACTGTTTTGTCTACTCCACTAGCTGCCCAGGATACTTTTCTAATAATATCTGTTTAGCAGTTTCCAGAGACTTGGAAATCAAAGATTTAATTGCAAAAGTTACTACACAGAGAGCATGCAGAACTGTCAATCCAGTTTTTGCTTGCCTTGAGATGATTACTGGGTGGTTTGTCAGCTGATATCTCTGCTGAATATACCCTCTTGCTGGGTAATCAGCTAAGTAATGAAGAGGCTCTTTAGATGACCCAAATGACCGCACTTGTTTGTAATTTTCCCTGTGTTAATTTAAACTAAAAGAAAAGGAAAATGTAAGGCAATTCCCACTTCTTAAAATTCTTACTTTATGGCTGAAGTCAGTGAGTACCATTAGGCAGCTCTGTGTTCCAGTGCTCATTCAATCCTTCCAAAGCAGGCTCAAAGGAAGGGATGCAAGGGGAGTGGAGGCTATAAGTTTCCCAAACATCTGAAAACTAGCCCAAGCTTTCTTTGGGGTTATGTAGCACCAAAAATGCCTCTAAGAGGGTATCAATGTTGCGTTTATTTGGAGCTGCCCAAGCCATGCCATGCCCATCTTCTTGCACAGCCTGGTGGAACTGGCTGAGCTCAACGGTACTGAAGAAGATGGTCATTCCCCTTCCCTACTGGGCTCCCCAGCACTGACACAGTGAGCTAGTTTTGATCATTAAATTGGCAGAATACTAACCCAGCAGATGGGCAAGAGTATATGGACAGGGGAGCGGGACAGGACAACCCTTCTCAGCTCGCTTCCTGCTTGCAGCCTCCAGGAGTCTAACAGAACTGTGACATTTTGGTTGTAAGGCACAATAACAGCCTGAGCAAAACMCAGCTGCACAGCAGGAGTTAAAGAAAGAAAGAAAAAAGGTTACAGTTCAGACCACCTGAAAACCGGCATATTCTGTATATTGGACCCTAATTTCTGTTACAGGTTTTGGAAATTTCCAGATGAAATGTATATATTTAAAAGAAAAAAAAAAGCCCACAGAAGATATTATGTATCTATATGCCATTTTTCTCTGCAAGGCATCTTTCACAGCTGCTGTAAGTTCTATCCCTTAATAGGACAACATGAGCATACAGGACTATAAAGAACATTTCCAGAAAAAAAGGAGATGGAGATGCCCAGTAAGGATTTTTGTCAAGGCCTAAGGAACAGTTTTCATTGGCACAAAAATTAAACGAATGCTATACAGTGGCACAGAGAGCCAATTACATATAAGTCYGTGTTCCTGCCTGAAAAGCTGTCCACTGGAGTTGGTAGTCTCTTCATTGCCATAGTATAGCTTCCAAGAGAAAAGTGAGTATAATAGCATTTTTGCACGTGTTAGGAAGCATTTGGGATTTCACTTTCCATCATCATTATTTTAAATCCCTCTTGCTTACTGCAGAAGTAATTCAGCCCATCAGGCTCCCCCCAAGCGTCAGATGGCAGGAGCTACAGGGTCACAGCACAAGAAACAGTGCACGAGAGCTCTGTGCCAGCAGCTCCCAGCTGGCCAAGTTGAAAGCCTTAAACAGCTACAGAAAACTCACTCTCACCACCTCTAGTGATACCAGGGCATCGTCTACTTGCAGTAAAAATATGTGCCTGCAGGTCATATAAGGAACTGTTGTCTTTAAAAGAGACCACCAACTGAAGCCCAATGTACAGGCAAATGCTGTGGTTTTCTTTTATTCATTGAGAAACGTTCACAAGGAGTGGAAGTCAGCTCCTCCCAGGTGAATCAAACTGCTTTCAGATGTTAGTGATTAGTTCACAGGTGAAAGTGGGTGCACTTTTGATCTCGTGAAAAGTCAAAGGCAACAACACCCAATCTCTCTGAAGAATAAGGTCTCCAATAAGTTCACAGCTTGTGCTTCTTTTAATGGAAATATCACATATTTATACACATATACATAATAAAGTACAAAGAGTTAGAAAACAGGCTTCATTTTCAGTTCCTAATTCTGCCATGTGTTAATCCCTGAGAGCACCTCTCAACTGTATGTTTCCTGCAAGTGATACTGAGAGTGCAAATTCAAGGGTTCACCTTGCACAGAAAAAGCAGAAATTGCTTTTGCTAAATCTGAACGCTAAATATTAAATACACTGGGTTGGCTGCAAACAAAAATTACCAGCTAAACCAATCAGTACAGTGTATGACAATAAAAATCCATCCTGGTGGCTTTGACACAGAGAGCTAAACCGTTGTTCTCCTTCTCCCCAAACGAAATGAGTTTCAGCTTCTGCCTTATCTTCTGGTAACACAAAATCCAATACAAGATTAGTGCCTATGAAATGCACACAACTGATGTCAATCAACAGCAGTAGCTAAGGTCTACTCGGACTCCAACAGACTGTACCATGAACAGAACGCACAACAGCACATTTCAATTCAAGTAGAAGCAAAGCCTGAGCAAAAACATAAGCTGAGTATTTCCTGTACGATTTGCTGTTTGCTTTTGACCTCTGCATTTATGAATGCGTCTTTCTTCAGTAAGCAGCAAGTATAGAGCCATTCCTTACCAGAACTAGCCAGGGTTTAGCACAACTAACTTCTGGTAAAACCAAAGACAGCCCTAACAAGGACCTAAAGGACCTGCAGTGACCTATGGGAATTACCACTTTTAAGAGTGCTTGTGTATATCAATAATGATGTGTTTCTGTAGCATTAAGTGCAACTCTAACCAACCTGGCAGTTTAGATGAAGTTTGGAGATGGGAGAATCACTCTGAAAGTCTTCAGCTTGGAGGGTAGTATGCCAATTAGCGTCCTGGTCTCCAGAAAGGGTCTGTGACAGGATGGTGGACATGGCAGTCTTCATCTCTAGAACCACATGACCAGTTCCTGCTCTAACATTGAGGAATGTTATTTTTCCCAGTGTTGAGACAGAGGAGTGAGGTACTGTCCTCTCCAGGCACTCAGATACATAATATCAAAGTGTAAAATGACGACTGACCAAGGTTTCCAAACTCTCTAGTGGCTGAGCTGCCTGATAGTGAATCTCTGGCTGGATTTTCATGGCATATGGCTGTACCTGATACCTGCTTGAATTTCTGGAAATTGCATAATTATGCTGTCCTGGCTGTAAGCTGCAAAGGTCCTAAACGTCAAGTTCACTATAAAGCTGGTCTGTTTTTTAACAGGAACGTAAATATCAATAATAATAATAATAATAATAATAATAATAATAATAATAATAAAAAGCCTGCCTATGGTTCACCAGCTCCCTTGTTTCATAGTTAAATGCAATGACAAAAAATTCCCTGAGACTAAAGAGGAGACAACAGATAGCAGATATAAGGAAACGTAATGGGGGAAGTATATCTTAGGTGACCATAGCATTCAGAAATTAGCTCATGTTGTCTGGTCTTCTAACAGAAATCAGGCCCTGCACCTGATTTATATCTGTGGAGGATATCAACACCTCAAACTGCAGAAGTATTTCATATACAGCCCTTTTTATATTCCATAGAACAAGCAACAGCATTAAGAATTGCATTCATGCAGACTATATAGAGGTGTAGAGTTTGATACCTGTTCTATCTTAAATTTTGATTGCTGGAATGAAAATGCCATAAAGTGCTTAGCATATTCAAAACAAGTGTAGACCTGGATTTTCACTGCCCACCAACACCAAAATTTCTCATTGTTACTATAAAACCTTGCAATACATCTATGTAAACAAGGAGAGGAAAGAATACCTAGTGTCAAGAGCACAGCTCCTTAATTTTGTCCATTACAAAATGAACAAACACAAAATACGATCCTTTCATACATRTTTTTTTTCTTTTTAAGCTTTTTCTCAATCATTCACCTGGAACTGAGAAAAAAAAAACACAAAAGGACGGCACCATTTAAACTTGCTATCAACAGTAGACAGGTAAGCTCTCCTGTGTCTTTCACCCCAAAATACCTTCGCACTCCATCAGACATACTGCTCATGCCCTGGTTCTGCACCGTAAAGGCCATTATTCAGCATTCCAGCTCCATGCATAACGCACGTGTGTGGTAGCATGCAGTCTGCTATCTTGTTCAGGTGACAAGACTGGGGACCGTAAAACCTTATATGCAATTGTCATTAAATCAGGTCCTGCATCTGGCAGGAGATGCCTGCCTCTGTTTTTGAGCCTCCTCTGCTTTTTTCTTTTCCAGTTCCTCTGCCTTCTTCCGCTCCTCTTTCAATTCCTTGTATCTCCATTTAGGAATCTGCAAATATGGGTCATCTTTAGCACTACTCCTCCGTCTCGCATTTTCTGGTTGATAGGTGGGTGGAGGAGCCTTGCTGATGCGRACTTTGGGGATGACAAATCCTGGTCTCACACTGCTCCGTCTCAAAAGATGCAGTGGCAAGAGACTTGCCTTCCTGAGGGCTACAGTGCTCACTTGAGGTACTGCAAGGCTGGAGGGCTGCAGGCTGGCTCGACGGTCCTTCTTTTTGGGGATCAGCGTGATTTTGGAGTTTTGAAATAATCTCTCATAGCTGCTAGCATGGTCTTTGTCCTGAGATCGGATTTGCTCAGCTCTTTGCTTCCGAAGGATTTCCTGCACRGCCAGTCTGCGTTTTCCCACAGAAGGTGGGCTTCCTGGGCACACAGTCCTGCACGACAGAGCAATAAAAGGACTACCTAAGCTTGTTGTCACCCTGACCATGTGATCAAGGACCCCATCCTCTTCTGGGCCATGGAAAGCCCGGAATGAGACTGCTGATCTCATGCACTCTGAAATCCTCTGCAAACAGCTCTTTGGCTCCGCAGCCTTGGCAAGAAGTTCCTTCATTTTTGGCCATTCTGGTTTATATTGATCACAAAACTGTTCTGGACATGGCCTATCCATCAGCTTTTGCATGATGAAGGCAGATTCTGACCTTCCTGTGTAACAAGCCCATTCCCATGAAGTCAGTCTACGGCTTGGGTCTGTTGCGTGAACATTTGCCCCTTAAAGAAAAGAAAAACAACGGATGTTAATTAATGACAGTGTCCACATTTCTGCCGCCATGATCAGAGTTGCATCATGTAKATCCTTGCAAGAAAACATCCCACATGACATACTACAGTATTTGTGTCAAAATGTATATGCGATAAGGCTAGATCATGGTTCTTTCTAAACTCTGGATGGATATGAAAAAAGGCAATATAAAAACAAGACTGTATATATGAAATTCTCTTAAAACAATGCACAGAGCGACATAAAGATTTTTCAGCTGTGCTGAATTTCATCTGCCATTTTAAAATCAATTCACTCAAGCTTGTAAGAAAGACTTCCATGAACATGGAAAGAAACAATTCGATATACAAAAATCCTTCACTTACAGAATAATGGGCTTTGCACTGACCATTGCCACTCAGAAGAGAGATCTTGAGCTAATAATAAAGAGGTCCATGAGAACATCAACTCCATGCTCACTAGTGGTGAAAATAGCAAATAGAATACAAGGAATTACTAGGAAGGCATAAAAAGAAGGAAAGATAGAGCAAGAGAGAAACACTATGTTTACAATTCAAGTTCTCTATCTCTTCTTTGGAAGGACACAGTAAAATTTGAGAAAGTTCAGAGGATAGTGACAAGGGTGATCAGATATAAGGGAAGTTTCAATACATATAGGAGACAGGATAGGGACCTACAGTCCCTATCATCTTCAGTCCCTATCATCAGTCCTTGATCATCTCTGTAGCCCTGTGGACCCTCTCCAATAGCTCCATGTCTCTCTTGTACTGGGGAGCMCAGAACTGGACACAGTACTCGAGATGAGGCCTCCCCAGGGCTGAGGAGAGGGGCAGGATCACCCCCCTCCACCTGATGGAAACACTCTTCCAAATGCACCCCAGGAGTCCATTGGCCTTCCTGGCCATAAGGGCACATTGCTGACTCATGGTCAACTTGTTGTCCACCAGGACTCCCATGTCCTTCTCCACAGAGCTGCTTTCCAACATCTCAGCCCCCAACTGAGTACAACCCCAGCTTGTACTGGTGCATGGGGATAGTGGGGTGCAGGACCCTGCACTTGCCCTTGTTGAAATTCATGAGGTTCCTCTCCGCCCAACTCCCCAGCCTGTCCACGTCTCTCTGAATGGCAGCACAGCCCTCTGGTGTATCAGCCACTCCTCCCACCTTGGGATCATCAGCAAACTTGCTGAGGAGGCACTCTGGACTCTGTCCAGAGTCTTTTGGAAGCAAAAGTCTGTGGCATAACAGCTGATCACTCCTAAAGTGTATTAAAAAATCTGTCCAAAAACTAACTTGTTGTCACCCAACAAAAAGAACTTAGAGACATGATGACTGACTGATAACATGATTGATAGCCAGTATCCCATGTCCTCTGCATTGCACACAAATGATATCCTGGTCAGACCCCTTTGGCACACACATCTTAGTGCTTTAAAGTACATGGCTCTATAGGGGTATGAATGAAATCAATAGAAGATTGAGTGTGAGTTTGTAAAATCAACTTATTCAGAGATTTTGTGAATAACTATCCCTTTTCCCCTTCCTTAAGGGGGCAATTGTATTGCACCAATTTCCCTATAATCCTGCTTGTAAAGAATTCTGAACTGACCCTGATTCTATCACTTAAAAGTAAGATAGCACATATGTGATCAAAACTCCTAAAGTCTAAATAATGTCCATCACAACACCACTGCATTTGGATTGCAAATGTAGGATACACCTAGATGTGATTAGTCATACTGACTTGCTCAACCAAATTCTCTGATTTCAGTAGTTATGTTCTTAGACTGCAAATAAAATCCTTTTGTTTTTATTCTGCTTTTAAACTTCAATTGATCTCAGAGGGAGCTTTGCATGATCTAGAATATAGACTATATTCTTTCTACAAAACTGTCTTATATTCAGTGATACAGGCACTGGCACACTGCCTGACAGCTTTAAGTATAATAGAGCTCTTTAATATTCRGTTGTGGTTTTCACATATAGCTAAACCTGTAGATAATTTCTGAGTTTCTTTTAAAAGCTTTAAGATAGAATATGAACAGGTTACAACTTTTGACTTCTTGAAGGACTTCTCTATTGGCTGAGGCCCCGTCTTCAAACAGCCAACACAAAAATGACCTACACCACGAAAGAAAAGGCATTCTTTCACATTGCCTTGGAAGATGGAAATGTCCAGATAGTGAGATCTGAGGAAAAGGCCATAGAWATATCATGATAAATTATTTTTCTCAACATGGATTATCTTGATGACAACATTTCAAACTGGCATGAAGGGGACTAGGTACCAGGAATGGCAACCAGGAACCAATCTGCAATGACTCACATATAAGATTCCAGACAAAGGATGTTTTGTCACTGCAGAAGAATCAGGAAAAAGGAGAGTATAGGGAAAGTGGTCAGAAGTGCAGTTTTAACTGTATTAAGTACTAGTTGATTCCTGAGTTCCTGATGAAACACCTGAAAAGAGGATGCTAGAGAAATAGTCCAAGAGTCAACATGAATGGAGGGAGATACCCTAAGCAAAGAAGTTGATGAGAAAGATCTTGGTTTAAATGAAGTTTGAAGAAAGGACCACTCAGAGACAAAGTACAGGGATACTGCAGGGAGTCAAGCATGAGTCCCAGATTGGAAGGCAGAGAGGCAGCAAAGAGGAGGAAGATGTAATCAGATAAAAGAGTTCATTAGCTGTGGACTAAGAAAAGGATTGTGAGAGCTCAAAGGCAGCAAGGTTTGAAGAAGCTAATGACAACAGAAATTACAGACAAATATCCGTGAAGGGTAGGTGGAACCAAGACCCTAATACTCCCAGATCTTTCAAAAGAAATCAGCGCTGACTTTTTGTACCTTATATCACAGAATCTCTTCTAAGACATGGTTTATATAGTGCTATGGTTTCTGTACAAATCCAGAGATATTGCTAAGCAAACTTGCCGTTCAGAAGAATGTCTCATCTGGATGTGACGTGAATAGTCATGCACCTTTTAAAATGTTATAGCAGTGTTATTGAATTAATTGTCATTCTAATGTAAGTGCAGCCTACGGGTTTTCTTACAGAAAAATTGCACCTGCCATGTGCCTTTATTTTCCTAGGAAAATTGCCCTGAATATCATTTTTCAACAAAACTACTTTGAATACACCTGCCACTTCGAGATACCAAATGCTACTTGACTAAAGAGGTTTAATGGCCTTTGAGATACAAAACCAGCATCCTTGTTGATATATTTGCACTGGACAATCAAAGTGTCAGCTGTCGAACTTAGCTGAATCTGAGACGGTCAACAAACCCTACTGGGTTTCCTGAGGGAAAACTATGCTCCTCTTGCTTAGCCTTGCGATACAAAAGGACTCGAAGCAGGACTTTGTGTTAGATAGCGCCTAGCAGGACTTCAGGAATAAGCATCAGATCAGAGGGAAAAAGCCAAACCACAAGAGAGTTTTTTTCAGCAGGGACTTGGTGAGGGTACCTGAGGACAGCTATTTTAAAAAAAAGAGTGGGTAAAAACAGCAGACTGAACGGGCAATCCATTGGGGAATGCTGAGCTTTCAGACAGGGAGTGCGAGAACGCAGGTAGGCACCCATCTGCTACTGAGCTATTTTATACATAGTCCTGAAATCTCAGAGTCCCCRAATCTATAACCTCTCCAGTGATTTCAATAAAGCAGCACTGAATTTACACTGGAGATTACAGCTAGGCCGGAGATGTGAATTATGGTTGGCATTGCCGTGCTGCTGCCCCGGGAAGCCCCTTGCCAGGCACTGAGCGCCTGGCGGCGTTACAGCCTGTGGCAGACCGCAGACGAGCGACTCACTTGTTCTCTCGCTCACTTTGCATTCACAAACAGCAAATTCACGCGTTCTGAAGATTCACTTTGAAAGAGTAAACATTACGGCGAAGTGGCTAGTATATCTGCGTGCCTTAATCTTGTAGTGACTGATCTTGACCACCCTCCAGGAACTCAAGTTTCAGACAGAKCAATCACTTTGAAAATCTGGTTCCATCTGTTATTCTTTGCCTCCACCTCTCCCCCATCTGACTGCTAAATCCATACTTAGGCAGCTTGGAAGATGAGTTGTTTTCCTTCGCCAACCTCCTGTGTTGCCATAGAGGCGCCAGTCAGTAGGGATCTTTCCCAAGCCACTAAAGAGACTCTGGATTTTAAAACTGCCTTGATGCAATTCTTTCTAAACACACACACCTGCTTTGTAGCTGTATAAAAGTCAGAGGTTATGTGAATAGGCTCACGGCTGATTGCAGATAGTTTCCCCCCATACTTGCATGTCTTACTTTTTAAGACAAATTTTGCTGGAACTTTGGGAGTTGTTTCATTTGTGAGATTTTCTTTTTTTGACAAAACCTTTCAATGACAATTTAGTTCATCTTYTTCAGCAAACTAGCAGTGGTTATCCCTTGAACTATGAAGTATTTCTAAATCTATTGCAAGAGCTCCCTTCCTATGTTTCACCAGACTATAGAGTGCTAAAAAAAAAAAAACCCTACTCAAGTGGGTGCAGGCAATTTACCATGCTGCTTTTGGGGGCCATATTTTCACAGAATCAGCAAGGTTGGAAGGGACCTCTTGGAGATCATCTAGTCCAAAACCCCAAAGATTTCCTGGTACTGGTCCTGCGCTGGGGCTTGAACACCAGACCTTCAGCATATAAAGCAGGTGTGATAACCACTACACTATCCCTCTACCCCAATTTTGTTTTATTCTTGTTACTCACTGTATGGTTCCACAGCTTTATTTATTGACTTCTAGGACTATTCATGCTCTGTTTCAAAATTTTTTCATCGCAACATTGTCCAGTATTTTAAAGTAAAGCTCATTAATTGAAGCAGTGCTATTATTGTGCCTACTTTATAAACAGAAAGCAGAAGTAAAGATTGGACACTTCAAATTAGGTATTATCTTCTAAATTAGCCTAAAAACAGAATTAAGATGCCCATTGCACAAAGCATTCTGTCAGGGTTAGGTTCTTACACAGTTCTGTATTAACACATTACCAGAGAAGTCACAAACCAAATCCTCTAAAAGAAACAGCATGTGATGATRTGCCTATAGTCTTTATCAATGCATAAGCATGAATCACTCATTAGGTTAAGTAGTAGTAATATTAACTTCGCAATATTAACGTACTTTTCATGCATGAGCTGAAGATGTTCAGACCTGCAAAGTACTTACCAAAACCTGAAAATAAACTGTAGTGTGGGAACTCAGATTATATTAGCTTTATATCCCTTTAGCCAAAGGATGTTCTCACTATATCTAATGTGCAGGCAGTCTGCTACAACTTTATTTAAGTAAACCCTATATGGAGCCTAACAAAGCCATTTTCCTGGCTGGCTCAAGGTTTATTCTTCACAATATTCTCTGCTGCTGTAATATGAAAAAGAGTCATAATGGAAAAGGTGGCTATTGAGATCCTGGAGGCAGCAACCACGCATTGAACTTTGATAGTGACATTTTATGTACAAAAGTATAATAACTAAGACTGAGTTACCTCAAGGGATGGGAAGGTTTTGGAATAGCTTCTAGTGACCAAAACAGAAAGATCAAGCTTCTATCAAATCTTCAGTGATAATAATAGAACGTCATGAGACTGTAAGGTCAACTTGACAAGTCATAAGGTCTTGGGATTGAAGTTTCATTTTAATTGACAATTTATAACTAGCAATGGGAAATTCTGAGTTGGCCTCTCCGCAAAGTGCATTCAGAAAAGAGTACCTGCATTGAGCAGGACTCTAGCTCTAACAGTCATTTTATAATTTTTCTTCATAAAAATTTAACTGCAAAATGAATGATCTGATTTCAAAACACTGATTCCAGCATAAGAGGCTAGAGAGCATTGCAAAAAATAACATACCAGTTATCATATTATCTGATCACTTGCTATGTCTTATCAACATCTAGAAATTGGATATTATGGAAACAGATAAATATAACATTACCATGCTTGATAAATGCCTGTCTACTTAAAACACTCAAATCATGAGGGTTGAGGCTTCTGTTACAGCAAAATGGCAGAAACTATTCACGATCTCAAGTCTGCAATGAAACAGATGTGTCAGATTCTTGGTCCAGACAGATACAATGGAATAGATTATCATTTCCATGCTACTTGGTTGGTGTTAAATAACTGCAATAACAATATAATAATATTTATTACTATAGCTATATTATTTAGTTATTTATTTGTACTATTTGTTATTTATTAACTACTAATTTAATATTATTTATTATTTAATAAGTGAAAAATAAACAATGTTGTGAMAAAAAGGCCACCACAGTGTATGGCTCTGCCAGTGGCCTGGTTCTGCTTCTTTAGAAGATGTTGTCCCAGTGTCTCTTGCCCTTCAGAGTTCCCCCTCCAGGAACCCTTCACACCTCTATGAACACCATTGGAATTGCAGTCAAGGAGTGAAGGGCCAACTCCAAGAAACATATTTCATGTACTCTGTTGTGAAGAGAGACAGTAAAAACCTTGAGGGTCATTTTTTTTTCCTTGTGTGATCACCTAGTTAAATGACACAGTTAAATGACGATGAAAAAGCAGCGCAGCACTCAGCATACCTGCCAGCATCAAGGCTCTGACACATTCAGTGCGGCCCTGCATTGCAGATTTCATCAGGGCGGTAAATCCAAACACATTCCTCTTCTCAATATCAAGTCCAGGAAAATAGTTCAACAGATAGTTTGTAATGGTTATGTGCCCTGTAAAGAAATGGAAAAGCAGAGAAAACACACCACTAAATTAAGAGGCAGTATGAAGGTAAAACGGAAAATCAATCATTGCTACAGGTTTGAGAACTGAAAAATATAGACAATTATTAAGATTTCAAAGGAATTTCTACAGCTTATGGAAGGCCTATCACCAGTGGGACCTAATGGCAAGGCTTAGCCTTTTCACTCCCTTAGTAAATTGGAGCCTCAAAATTGTTAAAGTGATCGCATATGGTAGCTCCAGCCAACACTGTTAACAAGCCATGGCTTGGCTGATACTAGACAGAGAAACATTTTGCATATAATCCTATATAACCAGTTTATATACTTCTCCAGCTAACAGTGTAAAGCCATTTGTTGCCTCTCCAGCAACAGGACAACAGGACTCTTCATCTGTTTCTGCAGTAAAACAAATGACTTGCGTCCTGTTTCTAAAAGCAATTGCTGTTCCCATTCATTTGCCTTGTGAGCCAGGATAAGTGGTGTCAGCAAGCTGAAGCTATCTCTGGCTAAGGGGCTGGAAGACCAATTAAAACATCAAACCTTTATAATTGGACTATCGGAACAAGAAAAATATCTAGTGCCATTATGACTCATTCAAAAGAGTTTTCCCTTCACTTGTCATTCATTTTATGCTGTTTTGAGGCTTTATAACGCAGTCCATTAGGCAGCTGCAAAAATCACAATTTAATTACTATGAGCTATAAAATTTTTCTCTCCTCTCACTTTGCAGTCCAGTTGAATATTCTGTGATGCACGTCATTCAGATTCATCTAGAAGTGTTACTGAGCTAGACTATAATTCAGAGAGAACTGTTTTTAAAGTCTACATTGGCACATCTGGTGCAGTTTTCATCAACGGTTACTTTGTACACAGTCCTRCATTCACTTTGTAAAGCACATTAAGAAAATCTCCACCAATTAATTTAAAACACATTTAACTCCAAGATGTTTTACTGGTCTTGCTCTTTGTCTCCTATAATTTTCTGGKCTCTGCTACCATCTTGCATAACGAGGAAGTTTCCTGCAGCCAGGGCAGAAGYAGAGAGAGAGCAGCAGAGTCAGAAAGAGCCCAGGAACKAGCTCCCTGTGTCTTGTGCACTCTGATGCAAGAGAAATGCAAACCTGTAGCAAACTGCCATGTGCTCAACAAAGCAAAAGCAACCTGGGCTTGTGGTAAGATCAAGTGAAYCAGGCCTGCTTACTGAATCCAGAGGCTTCAGCTACACTGAAATTATGGTGTCAAATCAAATCCCAGCAGGACACCAGTTACTACCAGGAGAGTCTTTGTGTCTAAAATGTTTTGCAGGAYATACTCTGCTCCATCCATGTACAGTATCCTTCTCCCTGAAGGTTTTGGAATACCTGAAATACTGCTTTGTGACCACAGAAACAGGAACTAAAACAAGGAGAAATACTAAGATGGAAGATTTTCTATCATTTATTGCATGATTAGAGATGTTCTTCCCTTTGCCAAAAGGATGGCTGCAGTGAGAGATGTTTTGGAGATCTGGGATGATGCTAAGAGTCAAAAGACCTGGCTCAGGCAAAACTCTCTGGGAGACTACAAATGGCCTCACATGATACAGAAAAAAAACAGCAATAAAATAAAAAAGAAACCTAAGGACAGAACAAAGAAAGGTTTGTGTTTTTCAGAAGTTTCATGTCATAGGGATTCCTGAAAATCACTTCATTTTTAATCTGCAGGAGCACTGGTCCTTCGGTTTGCTTCAGATTTCAAGTTCAAACAAATATCAAATTCAAAGTGAAACTCACAGCTGCCAAGTTTTTTGTTCAAACCGTGTCATACACTTTTGATTTAAGGCTGTCAAGTTTGCTTCACTTGCCCTGCATCTGAGTGACCTAGAAGACTGCATCTAAGTCATAAACGAGGTGAGTCTTGTATGATTTAAAGTCTGCTACAAAAGCTATATGCTGCTATGAAATAAATTAGCTTGGCCTCAGCCACTTCAGGCATACTGAATTCATATCAGGCACTTGCTGTTAGTAAGCCAGATGTATTTCTAACATAGCTAGCACACTAAAGGTACGGCTCTTTGTGCTCTGAGCAGTATTTAGAGATATGGACAGATGTCTGCACGTAGCTTAAATTCACTTAATTGCTGCCACAGAGGAAATACATGTAATGATTACAATATTACCTAATAATCTATGTAATAGAGGCAGAAGGATAATCTGCATAATAAAGAAGATGCTCTAGCATGTAACATCATGATTTGGTGATTTGTGAATTGTGCCTGTAAATAGGCTGTATTTGGTCTATAGGCAGTGAATGCTTCCTGCCAGATACCTATTCACTGAACTGAAGATGCCCAGCATCTTTTATGATCTGGATGTTTTAGATGATTGTGCTCTCCTATATTCATTAATAAAAAGAAATTGGACTAATCTGTGATTTTGTGTTCATGGTTGCATACTGCTGTCCCAAAGTGGTCCCTATAACACTGAATATGTATTTCAAAAATGGCAAATGCAACTCTATCTAAACACCAATATGCAGCAGTTACCATGCACTTTCACAGACATAGCTACTCSCCGGTCAACAGCAGGACTGAGAACTAGCAATTTTTATTTACAGCAATTTTCCTCCATTTTCCCTTTTTTATTATCACTCTCCTTCCTTCCTTCCTTTCTACTTCGTGTTATTTTGTTCTCGTGTTTTCAGCAATCTCCCATCCTTTCTGCATTAYGCCTGTACTGCCATTTAATGATTTTTGCTTCTGCTTTAACAGCTTCACCAGTTTGGGGGCACTGCCTGCTGTAGACTGTAACAGATCGGCAGTTTGGGAATGCGAACGCTTTTTGAGAAGGCATCCCATGCCTGAAAGAAACACTGAGAGACCAGGAAGAAAAAAGAACAATTTTCAAACTGAAATTTACACCCTAAGTTGAGTACTTTGGTTTTGAATTTTTCCATACTAATAAGCTTATTAAGAAAGCACTGCTTTTCACTGATCTCTCCCCTCATGTTCCTTAGGTCTGCCCCCTCAGAAAAGCTTCAGCTTTAGATGCTTTCTTGGAAAGATGCAAATCTAAAATTACCAAAAGCAAATGGGTATGAGGAATTCAGTTTACTCCTAAGACCCGATGGCTGGCCTCTAAAATAATTCTATTTAATTCAAACTGATACTCAAATCTGAACAGTTTGTCCAAGTAGTCATGAAGCTCCATAAGCAAGTGTGGATTTTTAATGACATCTACCCAAAATAAAAAAAGCCTCCAAATAGTCTCCTTTACTGTCTATACCTCATGGTACAGAGGCACATGTGGAGCGACCCCACGGTATCACAGCCTCTGTCCCATGCAGGTATCCTTTGGAGTCCTGAAGATCTGAAGCCCTGCAGGTTGGGGGATCACAACAAAAATGCCAGTCCTTGCTGGAACCATCTGATCTGGCCGTACAATTGCCTGAAATACTGTGAATTTGCTGCTAGACTGTCCATAGGACAAACAGTAGTTCTGGTATACATAACAGTGATCTTGGTGAACAATTTGTTTTATTTTGCAAAAACACTAAGATTTTATTCTGGCAGTGATTTTGAGGGGTAAATGTGATTTTGAGGGGTAAGTATCACATAGTTTGGAAAAAGTCCACTTTTCAGTTTGAAGCTTGGTAATTTTTCCACTATTTCTACTTTTTAATGACTTGGAGAGAAGATGCAAGAGATAGATCAGTTGACTGAGTTTTTGATGAAATCTTGGCTTTATGCTCTGTGAATATTTCAACACTTCTTGGCTTTCTCTTTTGGCTTCCCCTCCTATTCTTTGTGGAAAGAAAAGAAAGCATACAAAGACTATGTACAAAGCTTAATGCAGAGAGATTGGTAATGCTACTGTAAGAAACAAAAATCTCTCTCTGCAACTGATTGTGCAAGAGAGGGCTACAAGGGACAAGGGTAGCAAAGTGACCATGCATTTCTCCTTTTAAAGATTGTCTTTGGGGACAATAATATGGAAATGTAGTTCAAAAATGTTTGCTTTGGTTATTACTAGGACAGACTGAAATTCAGAATATCTGATTCTTGTGGAAATTGTGAAACTTTGAAATATGTATTTCTTCTGAACTGTACACTAAATCATTTTCCCCAAAAATTCCATGAACTTAAAAAAAMTGACAAGTCTGAACTCATTCTGAAATTGATTGTACAAATACTATAAAACAAATAACAACATGCAGCAACATGCCCTTTCTGCCATGATAACAAAAGATACTTAATTCTAGAAAAGAGTATGATCCTTAATAGGTGGTATGCTTTGTGATTAAAAAAAAAAAAAAATCAAAGCTCTATAAATGCAATCCTGCTACTGTGGTAGCAGCTTGATAATTCAACACTACCCACTGAATATCGAAAACGGTCACTGATGCTGAATAAAACTGGACTACAAATAGCTGGGACAGGGACTTGAGCTTAGTCTTCCAGATGAATGATCCAACCAGAGGATCATGACCAGAGCCCAGCCTTCCAAGCATCCCAGCAGAGAAATCAACAGAAACCTGCTGTGGGAAGACTCCAACTACTTAGCAACACTTCCTATACTTCAAATAACTCAGGTGATTCAATGTACTTCTGAAGGTTTTCTTCCTGAAAAAAAAAGGGGGGTTACTGTTGCTCTTGAAGAACTGTTTTTGTGCTTTTACTTCCTCTTGACCTTCTCTTCTTTGGAGACTGTCACCATTCCAAATGCCATAATTTTGAAGAAGAAGTGGAGGAAACTAGAGAATGTAATTCCTGGCATCTTCTATTCAAACATTGTATAATGGCAATCAACACCACAGGGAAGCTAGGGAGAACCAACCTGCACAAATAAGGTTGTGTAAAGGTGGCCCTCATTAAAAAAATACAATTAGAGGTCAGCAGATTTTTTTTTCTGATATATCTATGACACCTTTTGAGCTAGCAGTTGCCTCTGAAAATTGCTAACAATCAACAAAACCTTTCATTCTTGGGTCACTGCTTCAAATTCAGCACAATTCTGTAGACCTTTAAAGCTTTTCTTGTCTGTAGATGCCAAGAGAAAAACAATTTGGATCTCAGTTTCAGCTCCTACTGCAAACTCATGAAAACATTTCTTAATAAATGGCAGATTCAGCTTGAATTCCAAGAACTTTATGTATCTCAGACTGGGATTGGTGTTTGTGGGATAAGCAGAAGGCATCATTTCTTGATGATGTTTTTCACTAGCAATAAATACAAGCAGCTTCTTTAAAGCTAAGTTGTAGGCTTCATAGGGATAGCTCAGGAAGAAACAAATAAGCCTCTTAGTTTTCATTATGTCTCACACAACTCAGGACCTGATAAATGTGCCATACCATCTTATCAAAACTGCCAGGAATTGGCAGGTAATGCTGGCACCGCCCAATCAGCTGAAGAGGAAGAGACTTTATCAGCCTGGAATATAATCCCTGAAAAATAATGACATCAAGTCCTCTTGAGGCTGCCTGGTGGGAAGGACTGACATATCACCACAAACTGGACACCACACACAAAGAAAATCAGTTTGCTCTACTACTGCATTCAACAGATTCAGCCCAGAAAAAATGGACCAGATCACAGAAGACCTCCAAGGAAGCAACAACTGCAATTTGCAAATGACACAAAAAAATGGAAGGCTCATTTTAAAACTCTGTATTAAATGTTCTGCATTTGAAATATGAATAAACTCTCCATTAAAGTTCATATAAGCTTTGCTTTCCATCCTTTATGATACACTGCTGAGTGTTACGGCTTCTTCCAGTTCTGCTGTAATGCTACAACATCTATTGCACTGTAACTCCTCTGGTTACAGTCCTAACCACATGGTAATCTGTATTACTTCTACCTCTAGTATGTAGTGATAATGAATTAAATAACTGGTGCCAACACTGTAGCTCAGGATTATCACAGGCAGGGGAAAACATCCAAGTTCTTTTGAGTTTGTGTAAGCCTTTACTGACTAGTCATTTCCCATTCCTCTGGGGACCAACAACAGGTACTGACAGACAGGGTCAAGTCAATGTCAGCCCTCTGGATTAATGCTGAGCTCATTATCATTAAGTATAAATGTCTAGAAGTTAATATGAAACTTTTAATAGTCCAAATTTATATTAGGGCACATAAATAAAAGTAGGTTGGAGTTTTGAAGACTTCTCAACTTTCTTTACAAAGTTACTATATCCATGGTTTCATGAAAAACATGCAACTCCATGAGCAATTCTTGTGCTTAAGACTTATCTCATGGTGATTTCTTTGGCAGACTTCAATTTTTGGTACAATGCAAAAGCCAAGCTCTGCACTGCCTGGAGATGTTTAGTGGCAATACTAGTTAAAAATCCAAACTTAACTACTCCCATTTGCAGTCACTGCTTACCATGCCTGTCTGATGGAAAGGCCSATTTGGTTTTCTCCATTGAGATGGAGAAGAACAGACAAGATCAGGGAGGGAATACTCTTTCCCTACCATGCCCAGCATCCTCACTCYCATGAACATCCCATATTCTCAACTGCCAGGAGAAAGGACAGTGGCTTGTTTCCTGGTGAAGGAAGGGCATTTGAGGAAGAGCATGCTTGAGGACATTTGTATGAACTGTTCACTTGTTAACAGAACATTACCATGCTGGCTGGAATAAAAGAAAACCCAGAGGTGAACTCTGCGGTCATTCCAGYCTGCATCAGGATTAACGTGGTTAATATCTATACTGTCAGTCTGTTATAAAGTCAGCACTGGTCAAAATTGAATCCTTCTGAGACTATTATGCRTGTATATTTTTGCTCTTAACTGAAGAGTGATTGAATGACATATTTGCAGCTAAAGTATCTCTGGATGATGATACATTTTCCTATAGTCAGCAATTACTCCAGCTCCCCTGAGATAGGTGCAAAAAATATGTGAAAAAGGGATAGTTATGAGCACTAATACAGCACATCATTGTATTACCACATTGCTGAGTAGTGCTTGCCAGAGTTTACAGAGGACAAAAAGCTTAAAAGAACAAGGTAGTTGTAGACTACATATTTGGGGCATGATTTCTGTTTTGAAGTTAAAATATTTAATGACATCTACTAGAAATGAATGGCTTCTTCTCTCTTAAACCATTGGGTAAATATTGCTTCAGA
This sequence comes from Rhea americana, assembly GCF_003343005.1. NCBI lineage: Eukaryota > Metazoa > Chordata > Aves > Rheiformes > Rheidae > Rhea > Rhea americana. The sequence goes on along the minus strand of NW_028186370.1, from coordinate 1,104,921 downwards.
TTAATTAGTTCAAAAAAATTCATGATAAGATTTATTTGGGAGTGGGCAAGGCCAGGATTATTACTTTATGCAGTCTAAGACTTTGACAAAATAATAATAATAATAATAATAATAAAAAATAATAATCACAACACACGTTTCATCCTAGATGCAGTATGCAAGAGGTGAAACAAAGAGCCTTACCTGCCTGCGCAGCTGTGATTAAAGCTGTGTTCCCTTCATTGTCCTGCCAGTTTACATCAAGGTGAGGGCATTGTGCTAAGGCTATTACAATATCCACATAACCTTGGTAACAGGCAACGATAAGACCATTCTAGAAGTAAAATATAAAAAGAGAGTTAGGATTACCAGACTCAGAATAGTTCATTGTGGAAACTTTTCAATCCTTTAACCTTTTTTTTTTAGACCTAACAATTGAGATTGTATCAGTACCTTAACTAGTGATTAGCTCCAGATACTATTTTCAGACCCAAAACATTGGTTTTTTAATCTCTGCCCTTTGTCTGAGTAACACTTGTCATTCTTACCTAAGAGGGTAGACATTACATTATGCTACTTGGAAAGCAACTGCTTATAAATGACTTATGCTTATATGCATACATACTCTGTAACCAAATGAAGAAAAATCAAATTTTTTAATATAGTAAAATGAACCTGGCAGGTAAGACGAATGGGACCTGATTTAAATATTAATCTCCGAAAAACAAATATTTTTTCTTTGGAAGAGGAAGTGACAGGGAGGGGTCGTGTTCGGCATGCCTGTTGCTCTTTTAGCTATTTGAGATTTCCAATTGAATCACATTTTTTGGATATACATACATAAAATAATATTTTATTTTGTGTTCCTGTTTAATATACTTCATGACAGCTGGAAGCTGTAAAACTTCCAGGACAAGCACAGGTCAGGAAGTATACCTTATAGCTCAGCTTGGCATCTAGCTAGTGTTTCACATGAAGGTCATGAACTGACAGCTTCCCAAAAATATATCAAAATACACTTGCCATTAATTAAATGGAACTACAGTACTTAACCCTGATAGCTCACTTGACCACTAGGATTAAAACCATTATCTCCTGTTTTCAGGATTACTTTTGTAGCCCAGTGCTCATCTACACCAGACTGATGAGTGTAGAGTAGAGCAGTTATAAATAAATCAGGGCTTCCTGCAATTCCTCTTCATTGCCAATACATGATCAGCATGTATTCAGATCAGCATCAGTATCTAACTATTCAAAAGGCAAGACCAGAGACACAAATCTCAACCTCTCTGGAAACCCTACCTGCCTAAAATGCATTCACACAGACATACTGCAAGTCCATAATCACAAATGTACAGCAAGAAATAGATACCAGCCATGAAAAAGAATAAAAGAAACTCCACTAAAAACCTTGCAAAGTGTGAAAGATTGAGCAGCCCACTCTGACCCTCCTTGACCAGATCTGCAGGGACCAAGGATGGCTTGGAGTAGCAGTCAGCTTTCCAAATACTCCACCTGATACTTGGGCAAACAAATATATAAAAAAATCCTCTTTTAGCCACCACCTTCACTTATGTAGTAGGCAGAGCAGCAGGGTGCATCGAAATTTGGCCCTTGCTTTGTTTTATTTTCCCTTTGGAGTAAGCTAAAACAACACTGGCCACACAGCAGGACTTGGAGAAGATGCTTCTCATAGCAAGTCAACATGAAACATATGCCTTTACTACAGTCGTATGTCCAACAGCTGTGTAGTGAAAAGCTTTCTGAAGAAATCATCTCCCCTTGATTTTACTTCTTAATAAAGACAGCGATCTAGACCTGCAATGTGGAAAGGCTGGTACAGCACCCACTGAAGCTACCAGTATTACTCYAGTCACCCCAACGAAGACTTCACCTACTGCACCCACAGAGGAGGGCAAYGGTCAACAACTATCTCTAGACAGTCAGCTAAGCAAGAGACCAAAGTCATGCTCTGGCCAGATTTTCTGATTATCTGAGTGTTTATTCACAAGCATGCAGTGTATGCGTGGCAGCCTATGCACCCAGGAAAGCTTGGACGTGGCAGGGCTGAGTGTGTAGCCAGTGACCATCAGTAGGTTCCCCAAGCTCAGGTCTTCTTAAACCTAAGGYGAATGCTCCAAGCCCAAGCTATGCCCAGACTGTTAACAACGTGAAGGAAAAGCGAGCTTGAGGTACCTACTGATGCTACACTTCTCTTCAGCAGACCCAAGATTGCCACAGTCCCACATAAAGATGATGTATAGAGTATTATCTTAGCTGGGTCTTCAGTAAGCTCTATCTACCTCTCCTGCTAGTGCAGCTATAATAAATCCCCCAAATCATCATTTTTCTAAGCTATTCCTGCCCAAATATTCTTTTAATTTCTTTTCCCCATGGACACTACAGAGAGAGAGCTGTTCACCAAATACCCAGAGCTGCAGCTTCTGATTTATTGTCATTTAAACCAGGTTGCTACCTGCTCATATTATAACATCCTGTTTCATCATTATTATAGATAATCCTGTTGGTTTAGCCAGCAAACAGCTTCCTGCAGAGACGATATGAATCCCAGTGCTTTGGGATGCTCACAGGCCATAGCATTTCTCAATTATCCCTTTGGATATGATTATTACTCTGATTTCTTTTACTTTCAGTTCACCTTTGTCCTCGATATTAAACAAAACCCGCCACTGTCTTATAAAGAGCATCTCAAGTTCCTTTGAAGAACTTGTAATACTTCAAACCACTCTTTCGAGATTGCATAGAGGATCGCTCTCTCTGTCTCCCTCATCTCTCTCCTCTCTCTCTTCTCTCTCTCTCTCTCTTTTTATTTTCTTAGTTACACATGACCTGAAATAATACTTATTAGAAAGTACCTACTGTCTTGGTGGGATTGTTCAGATTAACCCAAGTTTTATTAAAATACAATCGTACTCTGCATAAAAAATGTTGCAAGTGCTTAATAATAACATGCAACTAACTCCCTTAGCAAGAACTAAAATAAAGTTCTTAATAATTTAATTTTTCACTTAATATTCAAGATAAAGGTCACCACAACTCCAAAACACTGCAGATTAAAAACACTACCTAATCATGCAGAAAAAATGTCAATTACTAATGATATCAGCAAACGAAGTATACGAATATTTGGGGACCTAAAGTTTTTGAGAATAAGAAGAGGGATTCTGTTGCTTACTGAAAAAAAATTAGCAAGTTTTAAAAGATGCTGGTATTTTCAGCAAATTGTGAGAATAATTTAGGGTAGCTATCTGCTTCAGTGGACAAATTTTCACTCAGGATCTGAAGCTTATTTTCAGATACTGTACTCTAAAATTATTTTCTGAATTCTAAAAAGCATAGCTGCTCTTTTTTTCTCTCTTTCAGACAGTAGGACAAACAATAAAACCAGTAACAAATTACGAGCATTAGCGCCTTTTAGTGAGAAGGTTATTGCATTACAGTATTCAGGGATGCTCATCCTACTTTTAGCCGGCATCTCTCTCAGACAGAGCACTGAGGACATAGCCAAAGCAACTGGTAGCATCCCGATTCCAGCAGACAGAAGCTCAGACATAAATTATAATGCTGCCGATTAAAACAAACRCTGATTTCTCCCACCTTACCACAAATTGCTGATCAAGCATTAAATGATGTAAGTTCAAACACACATAGGGAAGGCTTTATGCAACAAGGCCTTCAAACGAGAAGAGCTGGAGCATCTCCGTCAAAGCTGAGCTCATGCACCAGAAGGATTAATCTGATATAAACATCTCCTAAAGGTTATTTTCCAAAGATGCGAGCAAAGAGTGCTTACATAGGGGTAAGGAAACACATTGGAGAGTAGGAGTTTTATGTGGGACTATACGATGCAGTAACACTGTGAATCGTTTTTTTAGGGGCTGACATATGAATCTTAAGTGGTTCAGACAGGACTCCRAAAACCTATTATTTGACTGAACGTACCCGACGTTCTCCGGTAGAGAAACAAAATGAGTAATCTCACAAGGGCATAAACACAAGCAACTGGCACTGCCATATGTCACTTCCCAGCCCTGCACAAGACTGCAAAGCTGAGGACAAGTGCACTCTGGTTAGGTGTCTCGTAGGTGGGTGGTGGCACGGCACAGAGCTGAAGGGCTCTCTGCCCTTGTTCAGCACCTCTGAGTGCGTCGCGCACCACCAGGAGGTGCCGGGGGGCACAGTGTTATCAGCAAAATGATTCAAGGACAACAGGATAAATTGGGGGTTGCAGGTGGATTTTTTTTTCCTGGCCTTTGCATCTTTTTCTGGCCTTGTCTATATTCAGCTTGCTGAAGTTACTGCAAGCAGATTATTGCCCAAGGCACACAGTCAATCAGCTGATGATTTAATTTTGTAGGAGGCAGCAGCATGAGTTATTAGACTGGGATTTTTAACTCTACCTACCAGTAAATACTATTAACCACAGCCATAATCTGTTTTAAACTCTTTCAACAATATCAATTAATAAACATAATTGATACAAAGCTGCTTCCAGCAAGCCACTTTCTGGAGCAACTGGGAAAGCAGCAACCTGTATAGCAGCAGTCTGCAGTACTATACACCTGTGTCCTTAACATTTTTTTACAGATAAAAAAAAAGCCAGGTAAATTAATTCTAGTTAGAAAATTCTGAACCTGCATAATCTGATTATCTTGCTAAAGATATGCATTAAAGTTTTACCAAGGCATCAGTTACTGTGTTCCTAGTATGAAGGGCAATTTTGAAGTGGTCAATTTATATGAAAAAAATAAATAAATAAATAAGAGGATTGTTTTAAATAGTGCCTTATTATTGCTTTGCCAGATGGATCAGTTCTCAGACACGTTCACTATATGCAAAAGCCTTACAAGATGAAATATAGATCATTCTCAGACATAGGCCGTGTAAATGTCCTCTCTCAAGAGGTCTAGGTGTCTACGGCACCTCTCTCCTCCTCCTCTTCCCTCTCACRTGTTCCCAACCCATTCATTTGAAATCACAGTAACAATCCAAAACATTCATACTAGTTAGAGGATTATTCATACAACAATTATGAATTATTAGAAGGAATAGCCATACGTATATGACACCATACAAGCACAGTAATCCCTGATTTTCAAGGACAGTTTTGTTTGCTCAGACATATTCTCTCCTGCCATGGTTGCTGCCAGTCATTCACTCGAACTGGTGAAACAAACCTGAGAGAAATCTGCTTTGATCCTTAACGCAGAAGAGGAGCAGAAGAGACTRTAAACACAAAATGCCACTGATGCATTTGGAATACAATAAAAGTGATTTCTTTATCAGAGGAGACTGGGGTTGCTGGTGCCTCTGTGTTTTGCAACAGCTCCTGTTTCATTTTTCAAGTATCACAGCAAGACATCGTGTGACAGACAAGAAAGTGTGACTCATCCGTCATATCAGCTACATTAAATTTACTGTACATTGTTCCACATAAGGGCATTTTGAAATTGAGCTCCAAAACACGTTTTTTCTAAGCAGAAGCCGTAATACTGCAAGGTATTGAGTGCTCTGTGTTTCTTCTGTGGAATATCTATCATTTCATGGCACATGCCCTACCTTATTCTTACGTACCTAACGCAGATTCAAAACCTCTTCCTTTGCTTTGAAATGACAAAGCAAAATGAAAAACTACTTTATTTGCATTATGGGGCAAATCAGTCAGTCTGTGCCATATATTCTAAATAAAATGTTACGAGTTCCTTTAATTTCATCACAGGTTTCTTAAATAACACTTCAGGTGTGGGCCGACCTGCAGTTAGGGGACTTAGCAACATGCTCTCTTCCCCAAGCAGTCCAAGAGTTCCACCGTGCTTTGCCATAATCCCAGTAGAATTGTATTAGATTGAAATTTGCTGCAAAAGTATACATGTGAAATYTGCATGCTTACAACAGAATAAAGTAAGTCTTGGAAAACTTTTACTTCCTTTTAAACCTCTATTTCTTTGTGCATTTTTGGTTTCACGTACGACTGGAATAATGCTGMCAGTGTAAAGATAAACTCTGATTTGCTCAGCTGCATCGGCTAATGACACATCGATGTGCCCGCTTAAGTGAGATCACAGATAGGAGCCAATTTAATAAACCAGGCTTTATGGAAAAAAAACTACAGATGTAAGGTTATTTGTTACGGAAAATAGAGATCACAAGAAATACCAGAGGATCAATAAGGAACTCAAGTTGAACAGCAGAGTGAATCACATATGGCAGGCAATTAATTTAGGTTTAAATAAATTCTCTTCAGGCAACTTATTTCCCACCAACAACCTGAGAATGAAAACAGCTTATTCTAACCTTTTGCCTGTTATTCCAGGCAAAAGTGGGTCTGATGAAAGACTAACATGACATTTCCTATTGCTTTTTATAAGCATCTTGAAAAACAACTATCCGTTTGGCTTTGTGTGGAGTCTGTAAGCATTAATGACAATTCTGCAAGGTCAGTTTAACAGCAGTGATTTAAACAGCATGTAATTGAATTAAATAAAGTAATGATTCATTGTAATCCATAATCATATGCAGGGGGAATTATGAGAATTATGTCTAAGTTAAAAGCAAATTACACAAACAATGTGTTAAGTAATAGAAATGGATGAAAAATAAAACATAAAGAAATAGAAAGTAAATTTTTTCTTGTTAATTTACTAAAATAATTAATAAATTTAATATTTCATGTTACACAAATGTTAGCATTTATCTCTTTTTAATTCACTATCACACAAAGAAAAAAAAATCAGATCAAGTATTAAAAACAAAAAAAAACTCCCAAAGCTGTTTGAGGGAAACTATGCTCTCAGTTAAAACTCTGTGAAACTTAAGTTTACAAGGAAATTTCAAATTATGTCACAGCAAAAAAGAGCAAAATTTAGTCACTATCTACTGTCTAACTAATTTATCTAGATAGCATAAAACCTTCTGCTCTATATATAGCAGTCTGAGAAACTTTTCCAAGTAGCTGGAGTTTATATTATAATTGTTTGAGCTGTTTAGACCAAAGACAGTTGAGATGAGGTAGTTATTCAGGTCACCAGTGCCACGAGCAGTGGTGTTTATGCGCTACAGAAATTATCCATACAAAATAATTGTAATTATTGTATTATCCATACAAACTAATTTAGACTGACCTTTCAGAGCAAGAACTTCTTCACCTACAAATTTATATTGGGAACCTGACAAGGAAAAATCAGGAATTTAAAACTACAGGCGCCTGGGGGGAAGATGCTGTTTTTCACTGGAAAAGTGATCAGACAAGTGCAAAAGCATATTCCAGTGTGGACTGAGGCAGCGACGTGTAAAACTTAGTGATTCTGCAAAGGCACATAGGAGCCCAAAGCAAAAGCTTGTTTCCAAAAGTGAACTTAAATGACACTGTCCAACGTGAAGGCACAAAAACCTCACCTTTATTTCACAGCATTACGAGCACCACAAAATTCATTTCACCTCGTGAATGCCATTCTGCTATATAAAAATGTGTTCTGGTCTCCAGATACACTGATGATAACCGACAGCTTTTCCCCTCCATTTCGTGAGAGATGTTCTGCTCCACTTCTTTCATAAACTCTTCTCGTATCTGTGGGGCCACACGTCTTTAAGTAAAGGCACAGCTTACTATATGTATCATCTCTGCAAAAATTCTTACTTAAGCTTCTCTAATCTAAAGCTACCATAATCACCTCTAAAAATAGTTTCAGAAAAGTTCGTTTTACTGTGCTTGCAAAATCTTGTGTTACACAACAAATAAAACCAGCACCACTTGTGCAATAAATCAGACAACAAGAGAAGCCTTTGCCTAATAGTAAAATTAACATGACTCTCCTGGTGCGAGGAAAACTGGAGCATCATACAGAAAAGTAACAACCCTTCTTTCTTCTCACTCCTTCAGGGAACTGTTCTGCATCCTCCTTATCTTCCAATGAGGAAAACTCTCTTACTTGTGTGCGACAGAAAAAAAAATGGTTGTTCAGTCACCACAACATCAGTCTCAAGTTTCACCAGGTAGGAGAACTGCTATTGCTAGTGACAGTAGACTACTGTGCAATAAAAGCAATAAACAGAATAAGGAAGTTTATATGGAAAGAGGAAGATGAGACTGGGAATGTACTATAGCTGACGAGCAGTGACATTTGATGCATTCAAATGAGTACAAAATTAAGCTTTGCAACGAATGTGAGACCTCTAGTCACAGCAGAACTAAAGGAGGTGTAATTCTGGAGAGGGAGCATGTAGGAAAACTTTAAGGAAGAACTGCTTAATAAAAATAACATCTGTTTAAAGTAATCTGGCAGTTCACCTAGTGGAGCTGCCTTAGACAGGTTTATTTCCCTTAGCCATACACTGAAAGGAAATTATATCTGGATTCCACAACAGGGCAAATCAGTCAAGGTTTCTATTTACAGGAAAAAGCTCTATACCCTGTTTATGGGTTGCCTGACTGTAAAGCACAAAAAATAACATTGAAAGACAGTAGGTGAAGTAGCACAATTTGTATAAGGTTAAATTTCCTATTTTCAGTTTTGTTAGGCTGTCATGTTGGGTACAACTACTAAATAATAACAATTTTTGACAAATAATGTAGCCTTACTAATCCTAGATTTACTGTTTGTATAGCACCTACTAATCAGTGTCAATATTGTCAAACGTTAGTGCTAAATTTTGCTAGTGTTGACAGTAATCATACATGATACATGCAGCCAAATTTATACCTTCTTATTGCTATGTTTATTTTTAAATACTTGTGCTAGACTCAAGTCTTCTCTGACTTAGAAGTAAGGGAAGAGATATTCATAAAAAAAGAAGTGAGAAGTCAGATTTTGGAAGACAACGTAAGCCATGTACTTAACTTGAATGAGGGATTTTTGATGAAAACTCAGAAGACAGTTCCACCCCAAATCCTATGTCTGCAGATTGATCATCATCAACCCACACTATAAGTTCAGACTTCAGATATCTAAAGTTATAATAATGATCTTCCTATCAATTGCCTTATAGAGGTATGATTTTTTTTTCAGCAAGGCCCTAAGAGCTAAAGGTAGATCAGMTAAGACAGGGCATACCCCATATGTCATGTGTCAAGCAGCAACACTTTCAGTACAACACACTCTGCCAACACCTAAGACCTTTAGGAAAGGCCAGAGATCAATTTAGACTCGAACTCCAAGTCTTGGGTCTTACGGACACCGCTGTAATTTCTGTCTTCTGGACATATACATACATTCACACACATTTAAGATAAACAGTGATGTTTATCATCTTGTTTATGTGTTTATGATGTTCATCATCATGTTTATAATGTCCGCAGTATTTTGAGACATATTTTACAGCACATTCAAAAGCGATGAGAAGTGCATTTTGTGCACCCATTAGGGTTAGGGTTCCAACCCTTTGGATTTTTAGAATTATTACTCCTCAGATTAGACCTTGTGAACCTTGGAGGAAAGTACTGCAGTTCCTAACTTCCCACAAATYCTCTCATTGTTTCCCACCTATGCAGAGCTCATTACTGATGCTCCACAAACTGTACTGACAGGTGGCTCTCAACAAAGCAACAGAGAGGAGGTGCTAATGTCTGACCGTGGTCCCAGTATACTCATTCTTCTTTGAATATTGGAGATTTTCCATTTTAAGTGAAAACTACCTTCAAACAGAATACGCTTTCTTCAAGTAAAGCACAGAGAACTAGGATTGCTAAGAGTAAAAAACATGAACTTTATGTACACACACATCTCTAAACCTCACCCAGAGGCAGAGACTATCTCCCCAAGAAACACACCTTGATCGAGGGATCAGGGCCATGCTATTGCGATGTACACTCATGACTCAGAGAGCAAGTACTTGCCTCTACAATAAAACCCTTCAAAGTACTGCTCCTTATCTTTTATGAAGTAACTGATAGACTGCACATGACCATTGGATCGGAAACCCAGCGTGCATCAGACTCCCCACAAAGGAATAGCCACTTGCTGGTAAGCTTAGCATCATTCTAGCAAAAGYGCATCTTTTTTAACAAAAGGGAGGATTCTGACTTTGAAAGATATCAAATTAGCACAAGACTAAATCAAGTACACTCCTGTTACTGGCTTTCCAGTCCCAGCTAGCAGCATTACCTTAGTTTAGCACTGTGTTTAGGGAACGGGCTCATCCACACAGTTTCTGCTTATCTGTGAGAGCCTGATTTTTTTGTTGGAGCAAACACACACCATGAGAGTAATCTATTCAGACAAGACTTTTTTTCCTCTCTGGTAGCTCACTATTTTTCATGATTAAATTAAAAATAAAAAGGAATAAGATTGTTCTAAGGCATTTTTAAAGTATCCAGTCCCAGTTACAGCTTCTCTGATTTATTTTCTCAGTTGTCTAAATGAGGATTCATCTCCTGCTGCAGCTGTAATAGATACCAAGGTATGTGCAGGCAGCTCAGCTCAGATACAAATTGCATTTAGCATATCCAAGGGAGACACAGCGGCATCACAGCCTTACCTATCTCAAGCCAACTGAAGTATTGCAACTGGAGTTCAAGGGGGAATGCGGCACATGTTTGTACTACCTGCTATGCTATTTATGCAGTCTTTCCTCTTACACACAGTCAGAGAAAATATAATCAAATTTCAAAGTCATTTCAGGTTCTTCTATCACTTCTACTAAAATGTTCATCRTTCTTTAGAAATGCCTTGACATGGGGACAGGCTGTGAAGTTTTCTTTTCCCCAGACTTTTATTTTTAATTCAACAGAAATTAAGGTGGCTTAAGTCTGTGTAGACTGATATTTCAGTTGCACTGAAATGAAAAGGACAGCAAGTTTTGGGGTTGTTTTTCTATTTCTCTCACATACACTGATAGTATGCTATTGAGTAATACTGCAAAATCTACTTAAGGGTAGAACATCAGGTCTTTGTGTTTCTACCTCAAAATTATATGCTGGATGTTTGCTGTTACATTCAGAGTCAGACTTCTTCAATCATAGAATCACAGAATCATAGAATCAGGAAGGTTGGAAGGGACCTCTGAAGATCATCCAGTCCAACCTCCCTGCTAAAATCCACCTCTGGCAAGCTACAAACAATAGTAAATACAAAATCAAKGCTTCCTATAATTAACTAAGATAACTAATATTAGTTGTCTTGCAAGAAAACTAAATCACTTTCTTTCCATTAATATTTGGAAATTTTATTTTGGATATTTTCACAACAGAACTGTAGTAAATGAAACAATTATACTAATAAATATTGCTTACAATAGTCCTACAAATCCCGCTAGGACAAGTAGATTTCAAAATCATGTACTTAGTGATAACTCTGAAGAGATGCAATTACTGTATTAGAATTAGAAATTATATGAGGAAGTGGAAAATACAGTATTTTTAGATAGGYATTCAAAGTCTGAACTGGGTACTCGATCCCTATTTTAAAAGCTTCTTCTCCTCTGTTTTGGTGGAGACCAAATACCCTGGAAAGAAGAATCAACATGCACATTAAACCCACCAACTGCAATTACTGTTTGGCATTACAGAAACACTAATACAAGGGGTTTTTAATTCGGATGTTGCCACAGAGGTACTGCCTGTGCTTAGCAGGGTGCCCGACCGATGGACGCGGCACGGGAGGACAGAACTGCCTATGGAATCGAAGGTCAGGTATTGAAATGCCGGAGAAAAAGCACAGTATTTCTTGCTGGCACATGATAGCTAGGGGATTTAGGGGAGGGAGACCAGTTTATATTATGTAAGTGATGTGTGAAGTGTAGAGTAACAATTACATTGCTATGTACTAAAAAACCTTGCAGCCCTATCTGCATGCTCACTGCACTGTGGCTGCATGCAGCCCTCTCAGAAGGACTTCCAAAATCAACTCATAAATCTACTGCACTTACTATAATAAGCACAACTTAGGCCAATCTAAAAATGTTCAAAGACAAAATTGTAACACTAAGTGAAAGACATTCACCATGTTGCATTTTAGAATACAAATAATCTGGGTGATGATTTTTAAGAGAAAGGCAGATATTTATCTATCATATCTCTTTCTTTTTTTTTTTTTTTTTTTTTTTTTTTTTTTTTTTTTTTTTTTTTTTTTTTTTTTTTTTTCCTCTGGATGCTTGATACTGCTTATTGCTTCTGAAGTATCTTTTCAGTATTAAATAGGTCAATGTTTGATTCATGTTGTTTCACTGACAAGATGATTTGGAGGTAATGTATGGGGGAAGAGGACTGTAGTATCTGCTTATACTCTTAAAATTGAAAAGCAACTTTTTCAAAGTCTTCAAGCAACTGTATTTTTTGTAACAGATGTATCTTGGTGAGGCAGGTCCAGCGTGCCACATAGAACTGTCTTATTTTTGGGGGGAAGTCTCCTCATATATGTAATTGCTCCAATGCACTTAATGGGATCTTGTATGGTGATGACTAATGTTGTAAATGTACCAAGACATCAAAATTCAGTAAACTGCATATATGCTATTTTAATTCAAACAAGGTACTAACAAGATTATTATGTACCCAGGACTCTATTTTGTTTTAGAGCAATTAAGATTCCTATTCTACAAGCAATTATGCTTGTGAATATCTTTACACATGGGTAGCCTTGTTGCATTCTCATGAGCAGAATTAATTTCAGCATTGGGAGATTAAGTCTGTAATCCATACAGAAGCAGAAGAAGATACTACAAATTCCAGAAACAGTAAAACAAAATCAAACTGATACTTTGATACTACAAAGTAAACCCCTTCCCCACCTCCATATATAATAGCTACGCAGTAAGGAAGATTCAGCCCACCCCAAGTAGATGGCCACAGGACTGCACTTGGAGGTAGACCTGTGTCCTAGAGGTTGGAGCTGACAGGGTGGTTGATGGAGGTGCTGGTGTTTCAAAGCATGGTGTGAAGAAGATATTTTCACCCCATTTCTGGGGACCTTGGAACACAGTGGTTTCTTTTTCTGTCACCCATAAAATGGTAGTTTTGCTCCCTCTGTCAAATCACAGAATGCACTCACTATCCAAGATTAAAGTATTTTTTTATTCCAGACTGGTGTTTTCACATGGGGAGCTGTTCTGAAACAGCAGCAGCAGAACAGTGTCTTTGATATAATTACGCTGCTCAACTTCCCTTGTAGACAGAGTTCTAGTAACAGAATATTGAAGAAAAAAAGAAAGAAAGAAAGAAAAAGCTGTTGMTTTCCAGCTCTCAGCTGAAGGCTTCTTCTGGCTGAATATATCTAGGCATTTACTATGCAGTAAACGTTGTTTCAGTGTAACCAGAAGACTCATCTACTGTGTTTGCAATTTTTACTAGCTTGGATAGGCTTCATAAGTCTGAACACCAAGGCTCCATTAATCTGGGTATTTCATTTTCCCAACCCAACCAATATACTGTATATTCTATGCAGTTCATCTGAAAGGTTATTCCTATTTAATGCTCTTTATAGAAAGTACAAAAATATTTTAAGTGAATTCCTTTATGAACCTGAGCTGTGATGAAAACTTCTCTCTTCAAGGTTTTATCAAACCCATATGATACTTCTAAATATACCAAGCAACCTCAGCACCTTCCAAAGAAAGGTTTCTGCTTCCTGTCATTAATACCTGCAGACACTTTCCTGAATACATTGCTAGTCTTCCCATGCTTCTTAGACAGTAAATAGGTGTGCTCAGTCTTTTTTTCATACTAGCTGCAAACAACAAGGTATCTAGGCTTTCTATACAATGCCAAATACCTCCTGAAAGGCTGTTCTTATGAACATATTGAATATATTGTTATCTGCTACTTTTGCACATCAGAAAAGTAGTACCGCTGGCTTATATCTAAGCCCACCCCTCTAGGAGTAATGCAGGCCAAGCCTCCCCGGAGGGCCCGATTTGGAACCGAGCTGCTGGTCCCCAGAGCCCCCCGGCGGCACAGAGCTCTCGGGCACGGAGCCGCAAAAGACAAAACCCGCCCCGCGTGTGTTAGAGGTTTTTAACATACTGCCCAATCAGCCTCGTAGCTGTCACAGGATCGGGCTCAAAACATTATACATGGGAAATGTGTCAAGCAGCCAAAGTCTGACCGTGAGTCATTCACATTTTGAATCACCCTGCTTTCAAATTACTCTCTGGGGAATTTAGCAGACATAATAGAAAATAATGGAATTGAGAAATAGGAACTATTTCCAAACTGTGGGTTTTCCCCACGTGAATATAATTTGAATTGCTAATTCTCTGCCAGTTGCACAACTGCAGGCTCCGTGACAAGCATCCTCTTCATCTGGTACTTAATTATTTCTTATTGTGACACACTGGATATGCTACAAAATTACATTTTGCCCAGATTGGAAAGTTTTCATTTTCGTTTCATTAGAAGGACTCTTAGAAATGGGTAAATTCAAAGCTATATGACATACCATTAAAAAAATTTAAAATGATAACCTTGTAAGAATAACTTTATGTAAGCACTAAAAGGGAACTCCTGTCCACAGTAAAGTCAGTCAGAGACCTTCATTGCTTTCTTATACTCCAGAAATTTGATTTTCTGCATAAAAAAAACTACCAGCACTTTTCAGTAGATGTCCTTCATGCAAMTAACTATATATGAATCATAAAAGTTCAACCTACTTCTACAAGGCAAGAATGGAAATAATACAGAAAGAATGCTCAGAAGAATTGTTAGCAGTCAACATACTATATGTGTCACTTGCTGTAAAAAACACCTATACAGAACAGAGAGATTTGTGTTAATAAATACAAGAATTGAAAAAGGTACTGAAATTAATCACAGAAACATCACTTTGGGAAAAACTAGAGTACCATATTATCTACATCACCCTATTTGAAAGCTATCTCATCATATCTGAAATAAGTACGTAGAATTTAGAAATAGATGTTAAGCCAATTTCAGTATCATGTAGTTCTTATTTCCACAAATATAGCAAAACTATCACCTCTCCTTTCAAATTATGCTACTTTGTGCACTCTGAATTGAAAAGCCCCCACACAGTAGCAAATTAGGGGGATCACTCGGGGCTCAGAGAAACCTGAGCCGAGTGTGGGCACTGCAGGTCCTTGCTGCAGGAGGCTACCTCCGAGCAGGAGGGCTATGAGCTGAGCCACATGCTTGCTCCAGCTCCAGAGACCGTATCATTCTGCCGTGCATGGACAGCCCATCTCCTGTAGATAAGATGGCTTATCTACTGCCATCTCCTACATTAGAAGACTGCTGATGCTTCACAAATTAATCTTTACTACCAAACTAACAGAGAATTTTAGTTACTGATCATATACCATTTTTCTTTTGAAGAAGGAAAATGTGTTTTAATAAAATGTAATCTAAAACAGACCTTATGCACACTAGGCTTATCTGACATTAGCAACCAACACCTGTAAAGTCATACAAGAGTTGCTACTCAGTCTCACTATCACTCTGCTTTATACAAATGAAATGCTACTAACACACAGTAGACTCACTATAAATCACCTATGTTTTGTCCATTTCTATTACAAAGTAATCATTACCAAAATCTGTAACAAGGCTTTGATTTTTTTTATCTTTTAGTCTATCTCTTCTTGAGTAGTAGGACACTTTTTAAACATAATAGTGCCTGCTGAAATGTCTAGAGAAATGTAAATGCATATTTTAATTCCTTGTATTCCTTGAATATTATGTATTAGTATTTATTTCTATATGTCTATATCGATATATCTATATATTATTTCTATGTATTTCTATATATTATTCCCAAGCATACACACAACACCRTGTGGCTAAAATTAATACAACAGTGAGTGGTTCCTGTGCCACATATGCACCAGTGACCTTTAATATGTATTTCAAAGGCCTTTTAACTTGTCCCCTGAAATCCAGAGAAAGCCAGACTGAGTGAAAGCCAAACAAATCTCAGCTCTCTGGAAAGTGTAACATCAGAAGCAGAAGAAATAAAAGCCTCCAGCAGGGAGGTGCTGGGGATATCTAGCCCTTCCTTTCAACTTCAGCGTGACTCTGGTGACACTGGTCCTCCAGAAACCAAAACTGGCATCAGAACACCCAGCACTACCAGGATCAGAGGATGTGAAGGAAATTCAGAGCTGAGCTCTTGTTGACTGGGAAAGATGTGGAACTAAGGCAGGGCCATCACTCACAGGCCGTCACCTCATCCTAACTCCATCTCCTCTACGGTGCTTTTTAGAAGAAAGTTCTGAATCCGAAGCCTAAGATGATAGGCACATATACATCCTCTCTCAGAGACTGTGCCTGGAGAGCTATAGCTTGCCTGAGGAGGCAGACTACAACCCTAACTGGTACTTAGCTCAGAGCCAAAGAATTTTGGACTTTTGGGACTTTTTGACCCACTTCCTTGCCTAAAATACTTGGAGCCTTGTGGCTCCTACAGACTACTGCAACTGAACTATTTTTTTTCAGAGCAATCAGATGCTTCTCAGCGGTGCCATCTGTTTCAACTCTCTTTTTCTTGCAGAAAAACAATATTGGCATGCATTTGGCTTCAGGTCAGGCATGAGGCCTGAACAACAAATGCTACACAGAGTAGTATCCTAATTCAAGGAGTACTCCCCATCCAAAGATTTGAAATACTCCTAAGGCCAAGTATTTGTGCTGCTAAAACTCAAAGAGCAGTGATACTGGAAAATATTTTCTTTTTTCCTGTGGATTAGACATCTTTGTCCTTGAAGACGGGAAAGCAGAAGAACAACAGCGCAGTGCAGGGATCAGTCACTTCCATTACTAGGCATCAGTAGAACTGCTGGGATCAAAAAAAAACCACAGGGATTCTTTATAGGATTACAGGTTATGTCAATGCGGACTGAAAACTGGTTGAACAGCTCAAAACTGAATGCTGAAATATCATCACAAAAGAGTGCAGGACTACAGCTTGTTTTATTTTGATCCTATCATCAGAAGGCGCTTTTTTGTCAGAAGTTGGCTAGGTATCTACCATGCCTATGCATTACTTTCAAGTAACGCTTTTAGAATACCAAATTAAAAGAACACCAAATTTGCCGAAAACTTGATTTTGGACAGCATTTTGTGCCTCTGTAAAATTTCAAGGAAAGGAATTTAGTAATCTTTAAGTGAGGAAAATTATTACCAATATTCCTTCTTGACTCTACAGTCCTGTGCCAACAATATAAGCTTGCATTTCCTAATGAGATGAAGGAGTTAGTGGTCTCATTGTGCACTGTAAAAACAAACATCAAAGATTCTTCTGGAAATACACAGTAAGGGACACTGAGGTTACATTTCATAGCACTGTTACAGATATGTTCTATTAAGGACACCTCTATCAACTGGTCCTAATTATTGATGACAAATGTCCCATGCAGCCAGTTTTGTTAAAATATCATTAGTTTTTAAATATAGCTATATTTTATTATACCTGGAGTCAACATCTGCTCAGCTGGGTAACCGGGATCRTCCCTGCTTTGCTGAAGAACTCTATAAGCCCAAATATTTGACTAAAGATACTAATGTGAGACAGTGTCTAAATGGGAACAAAAGAAAAAGTTGCTATGATCTTTGCATCTAGGCTACATGTAGGCTAAAAATATCTCTCCTGTTCCACGCACTTTGCATGAAGCAAAATGTCAAAATTTTACAAAGAAACTTTCTTCATTTACTTTCTCTAAAAGCCACATTGCCTCTCATGTTGATGAGGTCTTCAAATTCATATCTATTAATTTCAGAAACAGTTAACTAATGTCATTTGTGACACTAAGCACAAATTATGTCTTACTACYTGTCTATTGCATGGAGGATACAGCAGGTCTGACTGTGCCTTTCCAGTCTTGCATTTGCATTCATTACTTCTAAGCCCCTTCATGATCCTTATTAACTGTTCTCTTTACTCTTTAGAAATCATGGACCATGCATTTATTTCTTCTTCAGGTAAGAAGTTACTCTAAAAGATGTATTTCTGTGTCAGACTTACAAAGGCTTTAATCACCTAACTGTTCAGTTGATTGCTGACTGGGGCACATAAACATCTAATCTGCACTAACATCCTTCTGAAAATGCCTCCAAGCACTTACTTGTGTAAATCTGGTCTACTCTCTTGTTAGCTCACCAAATTCCCCTTTGAGGTGACTGTCTTCCTATTTTACATGTTTTACATACTCCTTTTTGATGGTTTTCCCTGAGTTGTAATTATAGTGTTTGAAGGGTTCCCAATTCCGTTTGAGCAGCTTCTGCATTTTGCCATCTAACACTCTTTGCCTTGTCTTGCTTGCTTGCTACAGTTCTGAAATTATGTATAGGCATATATATATATATATATATATACACACACATATATATTTCCAGGGACTCTTTTGGTGTATGTGTGTGTTTCTATACTATTTTGAAGGACTTCTTAAAATATATCACTTTTGGTTTTTTTAAATTATATTTATATTATATTTATTAATTTTATATAAATTTCAGGCTTATGGTTTGACACCCAAGAAATCACCCTTAAGGCTTG
This sequence comes from Rhea americana, assembly GCF_003343005.1. Classification (NCBI taxonomy): domain Eukaryota; kingdom Metazoa; phylum Chordata; class Aves; order Rheiformes; family Rheidae; genus Rhea; species Rhea americana. Next base: position 1,086,484 of record NW_028186370.1, on the reverse strand, counting down.
CCAACAACTCATGTCATGTGTCCCCTGAATGTCTGACCTAAGTGTAGGTCCTCCTATATTTAGATATCCTCCTATACCCAAAGTGATGGTGGGAGCATTTCTTACAAACTGAGCATGCCTGAGAAATGTGGACGATAGCAAGTTCARTGCTAAGCCATAGCAACTCATGTTCAAAATAATACCTGTGATTTTGCTGTTTGGGATGTGTCTTCCATTACCTGCTCTGGCACCATGGTTAAAGGAAGTAGGAACCACTGGTACTGTGCCCTTCCCTGCCAAGCATCATTTTAGGAACAAACACAAATTCTGACATCCACACCTTTTGATGAGTGGAACTAAGATCACAAATACACAATCTGCACTATATAATGCTGTACTTGAACAATTTAATTGCTCAATAGTAAAACTATTTAATTGCATATGCCTAGCACTGGTTTCTAGTACGGAACTGGCTGACAGAGGCATAGGTTAATGACATAAAAAATCAAATACTGGAGAAGACGACAGACTGTTTCACACATGTATCAACCCTAAAATTTGGAGTTACAGAACACATGTTAATATGGACTATACCACACCAAACCTTTTGCAGGCGGAGCTACAGTAACTATTTTAAATTTGTTACGGTAACATTTTTTGCCGCCTTCTCTTTCTCTCCTTCCCGTCCCTGATTGTCTTCTCTATTGTCACAACAAATTCTAAAGTCTACTTTCATTCTGTAGGTAGATAACACCAGAGCTTGAAACTCACTCTTTCTGAGTTTACCTAAACCTTGTCACCATTATATTATTTCAAAGCTTTTGAAATGTGAGTACCTGAAATTCTGGAAATGGGGTTTTATGGAGGCAAAAACAGTGCTCGTACCCAAGGTGAAAACCAGCACCATTACCCAGATGACATTCTGGTCTCAGACACATCAGGAGATTTCACTGGAGCCATTATTTTGCCTTCTCATGCATATTTGTGAATTCCTCTTTACTGCCAGGGTAAGGTAAGTAAATATTCATGAATTGAGGGGCAGTCCTCCATGCAATTTGTACTAATACATGTTGGCATAGTCATTTTTAAAATATTTTGGTACTAGATTTCAACAAGGAGAAGAAACAAGCAGTGTCAGGTAAGTCTTTCAGGACTCTGCTTATAGACAGCATCAAAATAGGAGATGGGGAGATCAATTGTTTGGGGAATTTATACAGGCTTATGTATACAAAATGTTGTTGCCTTCACAGTAATGAAAATGAGACAGGGAAAGGATGGGTCTTTAGGCTTCGTATAATGACTGCTAATAAATTGGAAGTTTGGTTTATTGCAGGAGGGTGAACTTGGTGAAAGCCTGTGCTTGACAGGCGGCTCCTAAACAAGGATGCTGCAGTTCATGAACGTGCATGGGAAAATGAAGTCTTTGTAGAAACCATATGAAAAGTCACTATTTAGCACTGGAAAATTGTCTAAAAAGGGAGAACTAATGGATTTCAATGAAAAGGAATGGAGAAATACTTGCAAATAATAGCTCAGCATTTTCAGAAATAGTTTTTTCATCTTCTTAAATTTACACACAGAACTGCTTTAGGGCCGATGACAAAATTTAAAATCAAAAGAATTATAAAACTCTAGTTTTTTTCTCCCAAATTAATTTAAGAATTTAACAATTAGGAGTTTTCCTCTTAACTTTTAGRTTTATTTTTAGACTTGAGTTTAATTATGTTTGGAATCAAAATGTGGCATTACTTATTACCATAACCTACTACGTCTTGTCTATTTAAAATAAAGAAATTTTTAAATTGTCAAAATGAAACTGTACTGTAGATTTATGTTCTAGCATGGATCATTTCTTTCTGTAAATGAACTGTAAGAAAAAAATAAATACATGCAATATAGTGTTATATTTAACAAACAACCTGGCAAAAGAAGACTCTGAAAGCAATAGTGCAAATCTGAACAATTAAAAAATGTTATTAGCACAAGAGGTACTCCTTGTTTTTTTTTTCATTAGAAAAGTAAGTTTTGTCTATGTATAACGTGTGATGATGTTACATGAGATGGGAATTTAAGAACTGCATAAATTCCATAGAAAAAGCATTAAAAGAGCAGAGCGAAACTTTTGTCAGATAAAGTTCTCTGAAAGATGTGGCTTAATTATTGCAAAATAATGTGAATTTGACCTGATTTTCTGCTGTGAGGATTTCAGAACTGCAGCTAAACCTGAAGCTCAAGCTTCCCTGCAGAAAGATTTCTTCCAACCTATTCACATCTGCCTGAAAAAGTTAGACTGTCCTGTGCCATTGCACTGGGATTAGGACATCTCCGTGAGAGTTCACTGAGAGAGACATTGAGTTCATCTTACACATCACAAATGAAGCTTCCAGCAGCCACTGAATCCAGACCTTCTTTTCCTTTCTTTTCATGAAAAATGCATACAACAGAATTTGATGTTAAATTTTAATTTCAGGTCAAATGAGTATTTACTTAAGTAGAGCAAAGCACTTTTTTTTTTTTCCAGTGTGAACTATGAGCTTTCATTTTGGATTCAAGCAAAAAAAAAAATGTTTTTGGGAGGCGTTTTGGGAAGAGGGATGGGGCAGGGAGGGTTGTCCAACCAAGAAAACTACTTTCACAACCCTGGTTTGCTAAGCTCTGTAGAAGGAACTACTGTGAGCTTATAGCTGATGCCTACATTGAACTTCTTCACACCTGCTGTTGGAACATACACCTGAGGTGTAAGACGCCTGCAGCTCCACAGCCTCTTGGGGCTTGCAGCATGCTAGGAAGACCCCACTTTTGGTTGGAACAGCTATGAGGCACTTGGCCTATTCATACCACATGTGTGGTGGGCCCAAACCATCTGCACTACAGCACACTTTAGACACATCTAACAAATGTGCCTGAAACAAGACTAGTATCCACACAATGTGGCTATTGAGTTTTGGCTCAAGTTCAGACCTAGCCTTCATATACAGCACAGAGGAATCTGCAGAATCCTCAAAATCTGTAACACGTTTTGATGCTCTCGCATTAGCTACTAAGAGTTTAAACTACCAAATATGTTGACCTTGCCAGAAAAGTCCGTCTGAGATACTGCTACCCTCAGCTGCTCATTCTCACCTCCATGCTGTAATTTGCTGCCCTCCCTCATATGTGTTAATACAATTTTATTTGTGTCTTTTCTGGAACTTTACTGTAAATCAGATTATTGTAATAATCCGCATTGAAAATAATCTTTCTTAGGGAGAAGGTTACTATAGCATCAGTCTATAGCATTCTGATACTACAGTTTACAAAGAGCTGCCACAAAGATTTGTGCTTGCACAACTGCTATAAACTGGAGCATAAGGATGGAAATCAGAAGCCTGGGCTGGAGATAGGCAGGAATTTCTTAAGCCAGTTTCTCCCACTCCAGTATATCATTAACTATATATGTAATCAGAGTCCCTTTTTCCTCTTGAGGCTTTTAAAGGACTCTTTTATTTCTTCCCTCCTACCTCAGGGTCCAGGAAGAAAGCCCAAGAGATTCTTGGAGAGTTTATGAGATATAGTCCGATGTGCATATATGCATACATGCATCAAGACCAAAAAAAAAAAAAAAAAAAAAAAAAAAAAAAAAAAAAAAAAAAAAAAAAAAAAAAAAGCCTCAAACAGCCCCAAAACCCAGTATTTGCATTATTTTCCAAGCAAAGACCGTTGACTTTGCCAAAATTTTCAACTCACTTGCCCACTTGAAGTCCTTCAGGCTTCTTTTCAGAGTGCTCCCATCAGGGACTAGTCATAGGGAATTTCAACTGGAACAGTTTTTCCAAGACTGATTGTTTATGCAAACCACAAGTAAAACCATCTTAGTTTTAATAGAARCAGTAAGAGTGCTAGAGAATCGCTGATCTTTTTATATTGTTACTCAGATGTGCCCAATGCTTACTACACAGAAAACYGTTTCCAGAGTTTTGCCTTCTGACCCAGGGAGAGACACCTGTAACTGAGTCCATAACACTCAAAAACTCAATCGCAAACAACAAAGGACCGACAGAAAATCCCCAACGGGTCATCACCCGCCAAATACAATAAGAACTACAAAAAGTCCGTTTTTTAGCAAAGCRCTCCACAAGCCCTCCTGGGTATTGCAGGAAACGGGGAGAGCCCTTACGTTTTTTAGAGAGGGAAAGAAAGAAAGGGGGTAGGCGGGGGGAGACGGGAACTTCGCAGGACTGCGAGGTTTCCCGAGGGGGCAGAGCGGGCGCGGCGCGGCGCTGGCTGCTCACCCGCCTGTTGCGGTCGGTCTCCCGCACCTCGTCCTCCTCGGGGCCCTGGCGGAGCAGCGCCCGCAGCACCACGGCGTTGTTGGTGCAGCAGGCGCGGAAGAGGCTGAGCGCCTCGGGGCTCTCGCTCTCCGCCCGGCCCAGTGACCAGCCGTCCTCCTCCTCGTTCTCCGGCCCGCCCGGCGGGTAGAAGGAGTCGTCCGAGGCGATGCTGCAGGTGTCGGGCAGCTCGGAGAAATCCTCATACTCCTCGCAGTCTTCTTCCTCCTCCTCCTGCTCCTCCCGCTCCTCCTGCCCCTCGGCGGCGGCCCCGGGGTCGGGGCGGGCCGGCTGCTCCCGCTGCGCCGCCAGCTTCTCCCCGGCCCCCGACAGCAGCACCATGCGCGGCGCCAAGCCGCGGGCGCTCCGCGGGGCCGCCCCGCACCTCCGCGGCCCGGCTCCGGGTCCGGCCCCGCCGCCGCCGCCTTAGGGGCGCCGCCGTCCCATACGCGCCCCCCCCGGACTCCCTAACGGGATTTTTTTTCCCTTTTTGCTGTTGCTGCTCAGAAGAGGGGTTTCCCTCTTGTGCGCTCGCCCCTTCAGGCAACCTCGGAGCCGCTCCCTTTGCTCGCAGTCCCGCGCCGGGCCGCGGGCGCGGAGAGGCTGCCCGCCGACGCCCAGCGCCCGCGGCGAGCGGCAAAGGCAGTTAAAAAGCTGCTGGTCCCTAATCCGCTCAGCATCCCCTGGAGAAGATTGGGGGCTTCGGGCTTAGCGCGCTGACCTCAGGGACGCGTTATAAAAGGGATTTGCTCTCCGAGCATGCGGCTGCCCTCGTCGGGCTTTGCGCGCCGCGCGGCGCCGTTGCAGCGGGCGGGTGAGAAAGGTGGATTTCGGGAGCCCCTCCAAGTGTCTCCCTACCCTCGGCTGCTCGTCGCAGGTACGCGGCGTGTTTGCACCTCCGCGTTTTATCGCTCTTCTGCGCGAAGAGGTCATCCCAAGACCGCTCGCCCAGGAAAAGGCAAGGAGAGGCAGGACCGTGAAGACGTTGGGACAGGTGAGGAAGAGGCTGCAACGAGCTGTTTAGCACAAGTTCAGACTTCCCCGCAGCCGCGATTACAGTCGTGTGTTTGCAAGTTTTCAGGAATACAACTGCAACGTGTAGACTTCATCTACTAAAATGGATAAAATGGACTTTCAGAACAAGGAAAATAGTCATACAGAATTAGAATGCTTAGAGGGAAAATACTTTTCAGAAGTATCTCAGAAGAATGCTTTTTTTTTAACTTTTCAGAAAATAATACATTAAGTCGCATAATGCAGTACCCACAAGTTTATCAAATGCAGAAATGTTAGGCACATATTTTTTAGGTAATATATTTAAAAATTATATTGAGAGGTATAATGTATGCCTAAACTGAGTTCCTGCTTTGTCATAGTTCTTCCATAACCTTTTCCCCCTTTCAGATACTGTGGATTAGCACAATTCTCTGACAGGGAAATGGTGGAGAATGCCCTCTAGCCAACAAAACAGGATATATGGTTTCCTCAACAGCACTTTAAAGTGAACCTCATATACATGCATATATATACATACATATATATATTATATATATATATATATATATATATATGCTTCAGAAGGTGAATGTCCATGGTCCAAATCTTTATCTGTTTGAGGGAAGACAAATAAGCTTTCATTTCTGCATGAAGTAAGATACAGTCTGATGCACATTTTTTTAAAGTTAAAGTAAGGTATGAGTTGAGAGTCAAACATAAATGTGAGTAAAGGGGCCCAAGTAGAAGGTGTGCATAGTCTTTCAAGAAAATAGCATAAGAAGCAGATGTCACAGGTGATCAAAAGCCCAGTGGCTTCTTGATGCTCTGTACAGCATTAGTCAGTAGAGCTAGTGGAGAGGCTAGCAGAAGGGTATCTGTAATCAGAATTAGTAATAAATAGCTCCCTGATTGGCTGCTTCTGCAAAGAGGCTAATCTGTGAAGAAATGAGATTAAACTATTCTTTCACCTCCAGACATCTCTGAGATCATATCTGACAAGTGCTGTTCATGTTGTTCATGATGCTGCCCGTCTTGCATCATTTCTGCACGTAAAGAAAGGCCCTTATTCCCTGAGACTGAGGTATATGTTGGTCCACAGATCAACTGCTTCAGCTGCTGGCTTTAATTTCAGCCTGACAGCTCTGTAGGATTGACTTTTTCTTCTTATCACCTGTCAATTTGTTAAGTATTTTATTTTTGAATTCCCAAAGCTCTAGGGCTCCTTTCAGCTCACCTTTTGTTTGCTGTTCAACGTGGCCACTAATCTGGCCAGTAGTATCTTTATTTCTTAGAATATCATTTGTATTTGGGAAGAACTGCATTTTGCCTTGAGAACCTGCAGCTCACAGGGAACATTAACATTGTTCTCAGCCTGAACTTACCAGAAAAGCTTAGAGCTCATGAAGACTTATGGCTCAAAAAGCTTGTTGTCTTTTCAATTCTAAATGCTGGTCTAGTAAAAGATACTAGCTCAGCCATGTAGCTTGCCTGATACATGAGAAGCAGTATGTAGGTGAAGATTCAGCTCATCAGTAAGAATCAAGGCCTCAGATATAGCTGCTTTGTTTCTGTTTCATAAAATAATTGTACATGTGTAGGAATTTACTACGTACAATATGTTGAACAAGATGCAGGCTGTAGTAACTTTCAAAAGCAAAAAAAATCTAGCTAGAGGGAAACAAAACCAAATTATTTCAATTTAGGAAAAAATGTTTGTAAGATGTATTTTGTTTTTCGGATGCTAAGCTTCACAGGGTGGCTGAAGGGTGGCTAGGGATAACAACTGCTAGAGAAGAATTCAGTTTTCAGCCTGTTTCGTATCTGACATCTCATGACAAAGCTGCTTTGGCAAGCTTTTTTCTCTTTCCAAGTCTGTTGTGCTTGGTGTCTGATTAATGGCTTTTTATTGTAAGTCTGTAGCTGTCAAATATCCACTGCTGATCTTGGAAAGTCAGGGAGAAGGTGAGCCCCAAGCCCTGGAAGTTTAACTTCTGAAAGCCAAGGAATAATCTGCCAAGCAAACATCTCATCAGAGCTTCCCTTTGGACCTGGCTGTGGGCACTGGCTCCAAACCAGGTCTAACTTGGTGTTACGCGCCACTTTTAGTATGGAGTCGTGCCATGTTAAATGCAGTTCTCTGCTTCCGGTYGTTCGAAGCTGCTCTTGTGGATATGTTTGCGTTGGTGGAATTAATGACTACAAACTCTTGCCTCCTAAAGCTTTCCTCACAGGCTGTAGTGAATTATGATGTAGTTGGAAAAAAATTCATCAGTTCAGCAGGGACTGCCTGCTTTTGCYCACCTTTTCCTGTCTCCTGGAGGCTGTGAAAGAAAATATTTTGTTTTACCAGGCCATGTATCCTTCTTTATTGATTTTCAGGTGTGTTTGCTATCTAGAACTTTGTTTTTGGAGAGAAACACAACTAGTATGTCTTCAGTGAAAGTGGTTTGGCTTATTTGTTCTTACTTGTCAGGGATCCGAACAAAATTGATTCTTCTTAGTACCACTCTTGAGCTTYCTTTTGCTTTCTCAGAGATCTTTGTTCCATAGTGGGGAAACTGGGAAATAAGTTGATACTTACAGACAGTTTGCATACTCTTCCCACAACACAAATTATTCAGGCAAACATTACCAAAAAGTTAAAAGGTAAGCCAGGTTAAATATCTAATGGATCCTCCTTGAAGTCTTCAGCCACAGTGCTGCAGCTCTGATGTCCAGAGGTTGCTATCATTTGCTAAAATAATATGTATTCTTTTTCCTTTTTTTCCCCCATTTTCCACTACTTCTCATGAGAAACCTGTTCAGTTCAGAATCAAATGATTCTTTTTCCCATGTCCCTTGGCTCAAACTCACCTTTGACTCTGAAAATTCATGCCTTTTTTTTTCTATTTGGCAACAATAACGTTTCTGGGTTCAGAATTGAGTTAACCAGCTTCCTAATGAAGCAGAGAGGACCAGTTTCCTCCCAAAGAAGGAGAGATTCTGCRGGGACCAGGCAGATAAAAAGTGTTTTCTCTCATCCGAGCCTGACACTTTCATCCTCTCTTTCAAAGAATAGTGCTATTTTTTGTGCACTTCCAAAATCAAGTGTCAGACTAATTCACAGCAGACACTGTGTCTCCCATTGAATTTATCATTTTACCAATCACTGTTGAGACTATAGTTTGAATTATTTAATCTCTGTGTTGTTTGATGATGAACAGTAAGGTATTACACAAAGGTGTACCTAAATGGACAGAAATCGTAACATTACTCCCAAAAATGATTCTGCAGCCATTTATCCTGTCAGCGTAGAAGCTCTACCACTACCAGCCTAAATGGGTGAATATGGTTAGGTCTGTAATATCGATTGTGTCTGAGCAAATGCTTTCAATTTGTCAAAAAAAAGCCATTTTCATGACATTTGTAAGAGGACAGCCTAGAACCTCTCATCTAGAAAAGGTACTGGTTAATGTCATTGAAATTAAATGCTCGTATTCAGAAATTCAAGAGTAAAAGCAAAGAAAACAAGATTGTCATCTTAAAGCAAATAACCCAGTATCATTAGTCCTTAACCTCATCAGCATCTCATCAAAATTTACTGCTGGGAATTAACAAAGCAGGAAATTAAAATATCCAGAGCAGATCCTACCTGTCCCTAGGCAGGCAAAGCTTCCACTGGACAAACTGATTTTTGTAATGGCCATAGCATTGGGCCCTCACTATTTGCCTCATTAATGTCCATTATTCATTTCATTTACAAATGATTCTGAAACTGTTTTTTTTAATGTAACTCATGTGCAAAAGTAAAATTAGTGTGAAGATTCACTGAGTGTTAAATGTCCTTCTCACATTCCTTAATTTAACCTAAGGAAAATGCCACAGCAGCAAGGGATATCACCAGTGTTCTTTAAAAAGGAGATTTGGTCAGAACAAAGAACATCGGTTTCTATAATTTTAAAAGAAAATTATCTGACTTTGTTTGCCTCAATTATTTAAGTATATTTAGTAATGACTAAGAAGCCTGTGTATGCTTTATTTTTGCCAGCCTAATATCTATGTACTCACTTTTGAAATTCTGAAGGCATTTCTCTCCTCTGCAGTTTAGCCGTCGGTAAAAACCTACAGAACAAGGGAATTTGAGCCTTACTTAGTGTTTGTTTGTAAGGCATTTACACTACTTACGCATCTTTCAGGATCAGGTCACAAATTAGCCATTTAAGCAGTTTCAGTGATTTAAAGGTTTTGTAAAGTCAATGTTACGCATAGAGCGTAACTTGGCTCATCACCCATTGATTTGTAGCTTTCTGCTGCAATTATGTAAGAGAATCGACTATTATATTGTTATGGGACAATACAAACAACAACAGTGATATAACCCTGTTACACATAACAACCGCCCAGCTATTTTACATTCCTTTTCTACTGAATGGCAGGTACATGTTCCTTTTTCTGAGAAGAATAAGAGTCATTGGGTGCTGAACACTCTCTGATGGCAGTTTTACTACAAAAGTAATAGCGAAATGAAACGTACCCTAAGCAATGTCTCCTCACCTACACCCAGGAGAGTTGCCAAAACCTCCAACGGGCTTACAAGATAGATTCAACCAGAGTTGGCTCTAGGCCATGCTGTACCTTAGGGTATGTTAAACCTGCTTGGGACCCATAGGTGGGAGCACACCTGCTTCATGAAACCCTCTGTGGCTTCAGTTCTTTGGGGTTTTAGGTGGGGAGGATCTTGCTCAGTACCAGAAATCTGAGGCGTAGCTCGATGAAAACTTTAAACCAGGACCAGACCAAAATGATGGGAGAAGTAGTCTTGCTTTGCCTCTGTTGACTGCTGATTCCAGCTTCCTCACCTCACTGCTTGCTGGTGCTGTCACATTTCTGTGCAGTAGTGGGGAGTAGGGTTTGATCAACTCGCTTGACCAGCAAAACCAGAAAACTGACCTGGTCAGCAGGTGTGGTTCACCACAGATGCCATAAGGATGTCAGTATTAGACATCTAGGCATTGCAAGAAACAAGGCACTAGAAGAAGTAGGGTACTGTTTTTTAATGATAGCGTCTTTTTAGTTTTGGACATAGTTGCCCATGTGTCATAAATTTCACTCAGTCAGTGTAGTCAATATAAAAATTTTATTAATTACAGTAAGTAAGATATAGGCAAATATCAGTGCTGGGCGACAGGGGAGTCTCTGCTCTGTCAACTGTTGCGCCTAGACAGGTTTTAGTTCCCTTTTTTATTCTTTTTTTTTTTCCTGTTGTCATGTCCTTCTCATATTATTCTGCGTATGTGTGTCCTGTTATTAGGGGTTCTTTTTTCTATCTTCCGGTGGAGGTTGTCCCATTTGCAAGTTTGCAAAGCAGATATTCGTTGCAAAGTAGTTGACAAGTACTATCTTGCAAAGTAGATATTYGTTGTACAATAGTCGACAAGTCTTATTTCAAAGAAAGTCGTTATGTATATGTCTGGGTGTCTGGTCTCTTTGTAAAATGAAATAGGATATATATCCTATTCCACCACACATGTGTGATTACTGCTTCCTAACTTTGTATTGGTTTGCATTGGAGTGGTCACAGTTTCAAAAAAATGCTTGAAATTAGACTCAATACAATATTTATGCATATAGGCAAGTAAACTAATGTCTGGAGTTGTTGAGTTTTTGGCAGGTCCCACAGACAAGTAAATCCAACTTGAACATATATTTTTTATTTGGATACTTTGGTAGGCTGTAACAGGACTGCATAAGGACTGGCTGTTGTGATTAACTTAGTCAAAACCAGCCAGCTAATGTACCTTGCTTGAATATTGCTGCTGCTGAAATACATGTGAAGACGACATACCAGATACAGATGAAGAAGCGCATTGAAGAGATCTCTTTCACAAATGTAACCCTAGCAGTGCTTGCTAAGAGGCTGCCCCACTTATGAAGGCCTAAGGAAGGAGTGGGATTAGAGCCTCAGTTTCCCTGAGCTCTGGCCAATATTTGAAGTGAGATCCTGCTTGCACTGAGAAGTAACATCTGCTAAGGAGCTATGGGTAGAAATTGCAGCATGTTTCCTAGAAACCAAAGGCTGAGTGATGAGAGTGAAGCTAGAGAACAATATTAGCAATCATCTTGCTAAATATTAGTGTTTTCTCAGTTGCTGTTATTTTCCAGCTGGTGCTCAGTCAGATGAAATGCTTAAAGGATCTGTAGAATCAGTGCACTGGTGCTGCTGCTCCAGTCAATGGAATGAAGGGACTGCAGAAGTGTAAGGACTCGATGCTTGTTCTGTGAATTTCATTTACTAGCTATGCCTGAAAATAATGGTGTTCTGATTTTAAGATTAACTTATATTTTGTAAATTCTCAGTTCTTTGATAGTGAATGTACTCAACAAGGCATCTGTCTGCTCTGCACTGATTCCTGGGGCTCAGCTCTAGCAGAAGTTACTTAATCACTTCTCTTTTTGGACTATTTCTTCAGGACTACGAAGATCTTCTATAGAATGGTCCTGGTAAGGCACATCAAATATGTTAATGCTGTGTTTGTGGCTTTGATATTTTGAAGATGGCAAATAGAAGGCTGGATGTAGAGGAGCAAATGGGAGTGAAGGGAGGTGGACAGAATTTCCATGTAGCTGCTTGCTTCAAGTACATATTACTGTAGACTCCATGTTAATGATGAAGGCCCTTGAGGCTTTCAGTAATTCTGCTGCATGGAACTTCTGTTTTCATATTTCTCTTCATTCCTGTCTGAGGGAGTTTCTTGGGAAAAAACTGATGAAAATTTATTGTTATTGTTCATATGCTGTTTTATTAAAATACTGAGGAAAAATGGAAGTTTGCATAAAATCTTGGTTCAGGGCTTTGCCACCTCTAAAGAGTGAATTAGAGAAATCTTCACTTGAAAATACTTTTTTTTCCCCTGCTATTTTGCATATAATTTCTTCAAATTTTACACTCATGCACACAATGATGTGGAAACGCTCATTGTCTGAAATGTCAATTGCTATTTTTTTCATTGACTTGAGGATAGGAGAGCAAACTGTGTTTCAGATGATAAGTTTAATTTTCTCATCTTGGGTTTTAATATCTGTTAACAAAATAGCACAACACTAGAAATGAATATGTGTATAAAAATGTCTAGGGAAAAAATCCCATATATATTCCATTACTAGATTATAATTATTGGATCATCTGTCTTTCAACTGGATTAGTATGTATGAGAATTTATTTGTGAACTATTATTTTATTTTTAAACTCTAGTACAGCACAGAAGTACCCACACATTTGTGAAAACGTGTCATTCATTTTGGRCATCTGAAATAAATAAGTAATGCTACCTTTACACCCGAATCCCTAAAAGAATTTATTTCTGCATACACAGAACAAAATATGCCTTAGCTTCACATTTTTCTGAAAGTACTTCCTCTTCCTTTGTTGTAAAATTATGCAACCCAAAATAGGTTGTGTTGATATTGGTATGAATAACCCTGCTGATGTTTCTGCATGTAGATAAAGCATGTAGGAGTGCTACTTTTGCATCTCTGAAACCTAAGTTCAGTTCCTTCGTCCTCTACAGATTTCTAGTGTGACCTTAGGTGCTTCAAATCTTTCCATGCATCTGAACAAGAGTGTTCTGTACTCTTTGCAACATTTTGTGAGATGTTGAAATGATGTTCTGCTTTAAGCCATGGAAATACCACAGGTACATGCCCATCTATCCCTACTGTTGTCCTGCATCAGTTAACTGAAGAGACTTAAGTACTAAATTCTTTCTCTTGCGGACCCCAGAGGGAGCTTTAATATGTGACCCAGTTGCTATTTCTGAAATCTTGTGTTTTTAATCCTCTTTCTAGTTCAGTTGTTTTTAATTCACATTGGGAGTTGGCCAGTGCAGTCTAATGCAATTCAGTACGAAGGAAACATTGATACAAAAGCAGAAGTAATTCTACAAAGTGAAGAAATTAAAGGGAAGGTCTCAAAGTTTTGTTGCCATAACTTACTCCTATTTACCATCTCATTTTATTATCTGTCCTCTTAGGAGCATTTGGAGTGCTTTAGAATATAACTTTCATTGAATGATAAGTTTTAGCACTGAATCTCAGCTCATATTTTTAAGGTGAATATTATTCTCATTTTATATATATATATATAAATTCTTTTTTAATTGGATTAGAGAGTATTCAAATGTCACCAAATGCTGTGTAACGTGACTTTGAGCATACAGATTTAAACAAGTAGCCTCCACGAAGGGCTGCAAATGGTCATCCATTTCACTTTTTGAAAGATAATGAATGCTGGCCAGCAAACCGTATTAATGATATTTTATGACATCTACCTCAAGCACATATTTAGTGTATTGGATTATTCTTAATTTGTTTCATTAGATTCTTAAATATAAACTAGAAAACTGATGAGCAAAGTGGTCTCCAGCCAGACTGCATGAATATGAAGCTCCGTTGTTGCTTCAGAAAGTTTGCTTCTTTATTATGCTCTAGAGGGGCTTTCTGACAGACTAAACTCCTGTCCAGCTTACCCTGTAGAAGGTATAATAGCTCTTTCCTGCATTGTTCTCATTGCAAGTATTTTCTTTATAAGCCAAAAAATCTGTCACTAATTCCACAAAGGAAATATATATTTGCACATAGTTGTATTWTTTTTCTTTGGAAAAATCCCACAAGTCTAGTGTGATTTTCCTTTTGATTGGTTCTTGCGTACCCAGCAGTAAGAAAGTCTTTATCTTTCTCTGTAAGAAGACAGCATTGAGGGACAAAATGTCTGTATCCAGCTTGCTCTACAAACGGCAGCAAGGAACCAGAAGGCACTGCGAGGTGGGCGAGTAYGGTTATCTCCATTTTTCAGTTGGTGGAAGTGAACCCCAGAGGCCAAGGTCAGTGCGCTCCAATTTCGAGTCTGTGTGTCTACTCGAACAGCTAAATTAGTGAAATAAATTRCAGATTTTTAAAGCCTCTAAAATCAAAAGGACTGCATATTCTCAGGAATCCTGACAATTGGGACATTTATTTATGTGCCGAGAGCGCTGAAACCGAGTTAAACATTTCTGTTCTAATGATTAGGGCTATGTCAAAGATGCGCTGAACCTTTCTGGAGTTTTATCTTATGCTCAGCAGTATCTAAATTAAACTGAATTTGAATTGCACCTCTCTGTTTATTTGTGCTTGTGAAGTACCATCATGATCTTGGGAGGACTCCTTCCTTATGCATTTTATTTGCTCTTAAAGCAAAGCGGTGCCTAGCTTTCCTTCAGCTCCCTTTGCAGCGGTCCATCCCACGGTGCTGAAAGAGYTAACACCCGTGGCGAAAGCAAAACATATCGTTTCCTCTGTGGGTGGCTGTGGCAAAGGTGAAAACCCTTATTAAAAGAGAAGAAAGGGCAACTTCTTTTTTTTTCCAGAAGACAGTGGCAGAGAAAGGGCAGGGTCAGTGTAGCTCTTTGGAACAGTGTGTGCATTAGATGTTTTCTCTGCATCCCAAGAATCCAGTCTGAAAGGGAGGCCAGGCTGTGGTGGGAAGGGGGGGGGGTGCAGACCAGTATGACTGGGGTCTATTTTTCCTTATGAGTAATTTGTTAATAAAGTGCTGACCAGATAGCACTCAAAATGCGTAGCATGAATGCAGGGATTTGTAGGACCTCCTAAGGCTTATTATTCCATTTTTTCCTGCTTTTTATAAGTTTAGGACAAGTGGCTTTTTTACTCCTTTCCCTCAGCTTAAGGCATGTGGCCAAGGAAGCAGTTTTTCTCATTTTCAGCAGACATGACGGGAAAGTTCCCTTGAATGAGAGAGCGAGCAAGCCAGGTATTCACCAAGCAGTGACCCATCTGTCCTGGAGGCCCATGCATGGAGCATCCTGACCACATGATGCCCCAGATGTGGCCGGCTGATGGGGAAGCACAAGCAATGAGTCCATCCTGAGACACCTGAGAGTAAGCCACGGGTTTTTGGCATTCCCAGAAAGGTCCATGTTTCTCTTAATTTTGAATACAGCGTCTTACATTACTAATATAAATCTCATTACACCAGTAAGCATATTAGCATTACAAGAAACATAATAAAGCMTAATTTAAAGTGCTCAGTGTGAACTAATTTGTCTGCAAAAAATGTCATTTTAGAATACACAAGGAAAAATAAACCTTGACTTTTCCTAGAAATTTTCAGGARGGATTGTGTCTACAAATCACTAGGAAGGAATTTAGAACTTGCATGCAAGTTGATCTAATTTTCTGTTGATTGATTGATTTAAAAAATGGTATCTTGATTATCACCTAGCAATGTGCTTCACCAGCAGGAAGTTGTATATTGAGCTGTGTTTGATTGTAAATTGCAGAAATTTTTCTGTACAAGGCTCATTTCGTTATAGATTGCCCCCCAAAAATGATGTTTCAGGAACAATAGTAAATGACATTATTACAAAGGAAAGGCGGTTGCTRATTTTTGTTGTCTGAGATTTGAAGCAGTAAAGATACAAATCTTCAGATATAGTTACTCTGATGAGGGAACCTGCTCTAGCTATAACAAAACTGCCAGCACTTTTGTAGTAATATTTTGCATCGTGCTATGCTGTACTGCATGCTGTAAGAGTAAACCATAAGAGAGAATTTTTTAAAGGGTTACCTTGGGATTTTGAACCATTCATCTGATCAATCAAGAGAGAAGGCCTGTCAATTCAAAATAGTCAAGTGGCTTTAACTTAATAAACCTTCTGCTGTACCTTTCTTTTTTTTTTGACTAAATTAAAAATACTTGTTTCAATATGAAAAAGAAACAAAATAGAGACCTAAGAGTTAATTTTAAAATTTTGCCTTTTGCTTATCCGTATTATATCTAACTCTGGGTTCATACTACTTACAAACCTTCTCCTTTGCAAGGATCAAAACATTTTCTGCATTTCTGTAATTTTCTTTTTTCCAGAATGATAGTTTGAAAGATAATGAAATGCCCTTTAAATAACTAAGAAATAATGTCATTTAAAGGAAAATTTGCTGTAACATTTGGGRAGATGCTTCTGTTTTTATGCACACCAGGTGCCGTTTTCCTGTCGTGACARCAGTTGCCATTGGCTGGGCTTTAGGATTCCTCCCAGTGGCAGATGCCGTGCTCTTCACCCAAGTTTTGTACACTTTGGAATAATAAATCCCTTGGTGACTAAGATAAATGCATCAATAACACTTTCTAACGCTTTAGCGTTGCAAGAGACACAGATCTAAGTGCTATGAGAGCCAAGTTCGATTCACATGTAATTTCTGTTTAAATCATTTGTGGAGCAAGTCACCATGGACTGCATATGGCAAGTCCTGCGACAGGTCGAGTTTCTCCTCCTGCATGGCTGTGTTGGTTGAGAGCCGATGGTACAAGCCCTTGTCTACGAAACACAGCCTCCTATGGTGAGGGCTTCACCTCCTCCACGGGCAGAGGGTGGCACCACCGCTGCTGAACCATGCCGGCGGCCCAAACCCAGGCAGCAGCGAACGGCATGACCTGTCAGTAGATTTGAGAGAAAAATGAATTTTAACACTGCTACATATTGCCCYGATAAATCATCTTCCAGTTTCTCCACCAATGCAGCACAAATCAGTTTTCAAATTCTGCTGGGAAATATGCTGGCAGGCTCTTASTGTGTAGTTTCTGTAGCACTCCTGGGTGAATCTGGCACTGTCCAGACTGTCCCTTTTTCCTTCTAAAATACATTTCTCCCAAGGGGGGAAGATGAATTGAGGGGAAGCAAATGGCTGCTTTGCCTGTAGAAATGAAAGGATAGATGGAAATTTTTTGCTGAAAGTCAAAGCTGAAATCACCTGTTCATCTGAAAATCCTATTTTTAMACTAGAAATGTGAATAATAGGAGTAATGCACATGCTGTTTTAAAAATCTGATCATTTTGAAGATGAGCTTGTGATTTATGAGGTTGAGTATGTGATCTCTGAACACTTGAGTTTGGAATCTGACGCAATTCCTAGAAAAAAAGATGCATGTCCTGGGAGCAGCTCCTACCGTCACGCAGCCCAGCATCTGTGACCCACCAAGTTCTTGGCTTCTTTTCTATGTCTACTCTTAATTTCATTTCCTACATGGCAAGCTTTCCATGCATGGCCCAAAGACATAATAAAATCATTTCATATGAGCATCACCAACCTTCTAGTAGGAGTGAAAAATGTTTCTTTACCTGTTGAGCTGTGCTGTGCTTTAAAAGATAAGTCTCTGCAGTTCAGAACCAATGCCACATCCTCCAGAACAGAGATTCAGCCCCTTGGGGCCTTATGTAATTAAGGCAGCTTAACACTTTCCCATTATAAGGAGCCTTGTTCTGCTTCTTGTAACATTGCCAAATCCTGACTGATTCGGCAAAACTGCTCAGCTTTTAGGAAGGTTGCTTTTATGTTTGTGTTTATATTTACCATAAAATTGGTTTGCTGCTTCCCAGGAAAAAGCATGGAAAAGTGCTTTGCTTTGGCATGCTAAAAAAATTCTGGTGTCCTTCTCTTTGAAAATTGATTTTCTTTAAATGTTTTGATGTTTTTGGAGGGACTCAATTCCGTCTTTTCAATGTTCTTGATACGATTTTCAGAAATACTGATTTACTACTGCAGCTGGAACATACCTGTGAAGTTCTTAAGGGAAAGATAGGAGTAACTTAGTATGTGCATGAGGTACCTAAATACATTCAAAATTTTTGCCTTCATCTCCTTTGAAAAGAACGGCCTCAAAGTTCACTCTTTTCTACTCTTTTCCTCCCTGCAAAGCAGCTTCTTTCAGAGGAGGCACCAAGCGCACCTCGCTGCCAGCCCGTTACCATAAATTTGCGAGACATCTGTGGCCTACATGAATGAGGATACTCAGCTTACATAATGCTACACGATTTTCATATAATACTTTTCCTCAGTAGATATTAAAGTGCTCTACAAAAAGAGGTCAGTATTATTATCCTCAATCTRCATATTCTATTTCTGGCTGCGAGAAAAGAGCATTTGCTAGTGGTCAGAGAAGTGGTAAAAGATCAGACAGCCTGTACAAAGATTTAAACCACTTGAGTTAAAAAGCAAAGTGCCCGAGCAAATGAGACATACTTATTTAGTACTTCAGATCTGTATCCTAGCCTGAGACATGCCTGAATTACCTTTGTTTAATCTCTCAGTCATAAAATTGAATTACCCGGCTATCTGTATAGTCTGTGAATGGTAGATAATTCATGCCAAAAGGGACTTTAGTGGGGAAAATTTCCCTCCAACTTCTTAAATTTTGGGCAACATAGCTAGCAGCACTTGTAATTCAGGTTGCTTAATACTTTTCATCTTAAGACTGAAGACTTAGTCCTTAGTTGCATATGGTTTGTATATGTGCACAAGTGTTCAGGCTGAATTTTTCAATGCTGCCTCACGCTGATCTTTAAAAATCTTCTGGCAAAAGTGCTTCTGCAAAAACAAGTGAGCATAGACTGAAGTTAGGAGAAAATATTTTTACTGTTATGCATATCATTGAGGAGTTCTGGCACTGCACATAGGCATTAAAGTTGCTATTATTCGTTTAAGTGTCTGCACACCTAATATGCTCCATTCCCTCAAAAGCCTCTGCTTTACTTCTGCCCTGGTACAATGAAAATAACACCTTTTTTTTCTGCAGTTTTTCCTATTTTTCACTTTTTCAGCCTATAAGCTCTTTAGACCAGAGTCTGTCTCATATGCACACTGTCTGGCTTGTCTGGACCCCAGCGTTATTTTAAAACTTGCTTTAGCTTCAGTGTAAGAAATTTATGCTAATATAATGTAACATTATTAAAYGCTTTTTGATAAGGACTTCACTGTAGAACAACACATTGAAAGAAAAATACATTTAGAAAAAGGGTGTATCTCCTAGGAATGATCATTTGTTTGACCTTAATCTGTCATTGGCAAAGCTTCCTGGCTGCACTGTATTAGCAGATGGATAATCGGCTCCCACTGAAATTACTTGTACAGTTAAGTAGTTTATTTTCTCATTTTCCTGCAGTGAGAGTCTTTAAGAATGTGGCTGGCTTGTAAGAGCTCATGTTTTTTCCTATATAAAAGTAGTGGACTGCTAAGTTGGACAGGGTGAGTGAGAAGCAGAGGTGTTACCATGTACCTTCTAGTGTTTTGCWCCAGGAACAAAACCTGAAGCCAGGTCACTTTTGCTTTGCTTTTGTGGGGGAAGTTTGGCACAAAAGTACAGCACGTAATTCTGCCTCACTTGGGACYTTTTCCAAAGACCACCAAGAGGGAGGTTTTTTCACAGTACTCACTGGATTTTTGGATCATCTTCAGAGTTTTTCTCAGAGTCGCTTGCAAAGCTGCTCTGTATTAATCTTTTCAGTGATGTCTTTGTGTTGTGTTGAGAGAAGGAAGTATTTAAAAGAGAAAAACTACATTGCAGGAAAGCCAAGCTAGAAAATGACAARATTCAGAGGAAATAGGATGTAGGTGATAAAACCAGAAAAAAACAATAGAATAAACACTCATTCCATGTGCATACAGTCTTCCTAGCTATAACTTTTGTTAACTAGTTAAAGAGAGATTTAAATAAAAGTGTAAACAACCTGAAAGACAAAAAGTATCAACCACATTAATCTATCTTGATCAGACTTGCATGTGTTTTGTCAAGGTGACTAGTCCAGAATTAAGTGATGTGCAGTTCCAGTCTGTATCCTGAAAATAGCATCTAATTTAAATACAAAAATGTAGAGGGCTATTGATTATAAATCAAAACGGTATAAGAAAATTGTGTTCAAACCGAGTGCCATATCCAAGAGTTCTGTTAAGGAAGAACAAATGCATTTAGTCAGCAGTGGCACAAAATTTTGCAGTCTGATGAATAATAAACTAGATGCTTATAAAGGTAGTTACAGAAATGTGGTTTTGTATGGCAGAAAACTGTCATTTGAAGCTGGGTTGTCTTCTTAACATATAAACCGGACGTGTTACTGTTTGACATGGGGTATTTAATGAAACATAACTGAAAGAAATTGAAAGGCAGGTTGGATTTGAAACTCCCATCTCAATTATATTAATTTTACTTTTATTAACCACAAGCAAAAGAGATTCATTTATTTAACTGTGCTTTATTCCTAACAGAATCATGAGTACGTGACATTTGAAAATTAAACAAGAAAAGAAGAGCAGATCCTTTGTTTAGAGTTTCAGGAGCTCAATAGAAGTGTTTTGTTTGTTTGTTTGTTTTTTGATAATAAAAAACTGTAAGAACTGAGGGAAATGGTCACAGATTTACAAGGATATTCAGTCATTCCAGATTCTGTGATATAAACAAAAAGTGATTCAGGAACAGATGAGAAGTCAATGCCGCTAAGACAAATACGGCCTGGCAGTGCTGCTGGTAATACTCTTCCAAATTATTTTTCTTTGTGTGTGAGTTGCTATGTTGTGTCTCTTCTTGATTTTTAGATAATATAAATTTGTTTGGAGAGACAGTGCTCCTTTGAAAGGTGTCTGTAAATGACATTTGCTTACTCTGTTGCTATCCTTTTGCATCCAGTTCTTGAGGAAAAGCTTCCAGGCTTCCCAGAACTGAAACAGCAAATTTCAGCTCAGTGAAGGATTTCAAAGTTTTGGATTCGGGTGAATGACCAATGGGGGTCAGAATGGGGATCTGGCCTGCACCAGCTTTTTCCTGTTTTTCCACTGGTGTTTTCTACAGAAACTGCTCTGGTATCTGTAGAAAGGAACTTGGGTGCATGGGCTGCATGGGTGCTTAGATGTGATCCTGCAAGTCCAGGGGGTGGATAATTGTGGGAACAGTATCATCAGACATTCCACAGTCAATCTAGAAACAAGTAAAGAAATGCAGGAAGAACAGAAACAGCATCTGGATGTAGAGCAGAAAGCCATGACATGAAGACAACCACGGAAAACCATCAAATGTTAAGTTAGAGAAGGAGTCACAAGGATTTCCGGAAGAGGCTAGGAGCGCTTTGGCTGATTTGGAGTCCCTCAAGGGTTGCTGCACCTCCTGGGCAGAGCCCTGCGGACTCAGGAGCCTGCTGCCATGCATGTTATGTGGCTTGCACCCCACTTCGCTGTGCAGGACCAGGGGGCACACAGGCAAGTCGCTTCAGTGCTCCCGTGGCATGGCACTGTGCAGGAGCTGATTACACTTTGGGAATATGCTTCGGATTCAGTTTTCCCTTCTGGTAAACAGATACATTTTAGTGAGGGTAGGGCATATGCAGCATTTCCACTACTGTTATATCACACAGAGAAATCAACTCCAATGGCAGATGACAAAAATCTTTCTAGCTTGCTCAGTGGCTATATATGATTGATAGGACCAACAGAGCAGAAGTGATTGGGATTCTTTTTGCTTAACTTCAAGGAAACAATTTAGATGCATCAGCATAGGCTACGTCTACATTGCAAGGTGTTGTACTACTACTATAGGTCAGTAATCTAAGTGGTGTTGTGTTCCTGATATCTATGCTGTACGAAGCTTGGGATTTTTACATCAGATGACATTTAGCCTAGTCCCCCGTGTCCCCACCATGTRTGTTGTTCACAGCTTCTTGAAGGACCAGTCTTGGTTTGGACCTTTAAATCTCTAAGACAGATTGGCATATGTAATTGAGGCATGTGACCAGGAGCTTCCAGTTTATTTTTTTCTGAAGGGAATCCWGTTCTCACATATGATAACCACTCTGCAGATGAACCAATGCAGTGTGAGAGCGGGCAATGCCAGGGAGATTTACTTCAAAGCAGCACCACTGCTCTGAAACAAAATGCTAGAGTAAACATAGCATAAAGGCATCTAGTGCCTTTCCGGACTCCATCAGGTATCTGAGTTCTCCACTGTGGGTTAGCAGACATGATGCAGGGCCTACAGTGTAACTGTGCCTCTCCAACACAGCAGCTGAAGGTCAGGTGGGCTTCTCTGCTATGTTCACAATGGCTCTAGGTACTTACATCTACATCTGAGACAGCTACATGGGCTCAGATGCAGTCAGCCGAGGCGMGTGAGTACAGTCAGTGGCGACGAGGTGCAATTACACTCCACTGCCTGCATTAAACGGATCCCGTAACTGGCACTGCGGGCACCCGAAATTAAGGAAGAAAAATCCTAGCTAGGTTCSTAGCTGTTAGCTTGAGTATCACGGCTCTGATGGTGCTGCAGAACTAAATGGCACAAAAGAGAGAGAATTACATACATGCTGTACAAATTATTTGGAGATTGCTGTTGCTCTGAACTGTGCAGTGTTCATCTAAGAGCAGGGGAAAAAGGTGGTWCAGAGTATGTACATGAACTGTGAAAAAACCTGGTGAGACTGGTATGACTAAGAATTCCCTGTAGGGTCACACAGGATTAAAAAAAAAAAGAAAGAAAAAAACACGTCAATTATTTAATCTTCTAGCAACCTTATCGTGAGAAATCCATTATTCCAATGCAAATAATTGGATTCGTGGTTCAGTGGATGAATCAAGTAAGAAATCATGGTAAGGTTTTTTTGGTTTAGGGCAAAGGGTGGGAAGGATAAAAATACTTGTAAAAAATATATGAAATTCTATTTTTGATAGACTTAAAATCTGCAGGAAATGATTTCTCTGGTTCTGATGAGTTCCTGGGCTTTGACCACATAAATCAGCAAGCAGTGGCATTTTCTTAATGTCATTAATGACATTTTGACCAAGAGGGTCTCAGCTGATTTTACTCATTATAGAAGTGTACCTGGCATGTCCGGAGGGGAATTACTCCATCGCTGTATTTGTTTAGCATCCCCAACACGGGTAATTAGGCATCCAATGAACCACGAGCTTTCATTACAATCTTTCCCAAAGCTTAACTTAGGAATAATTCTCCGGGATATTTGCTACATAAGGGCTAAATAAAATAATTCTTTTTCTCAGTGTGGGGAATAAAGTTACCATTATCAAACAGTGAATGATGAAAGACACAATTTAACCAAAGGTACAGTTTAGTGAGGATAAATGAGAAAAACCGGATATTGATCTAATGCAATGCGGTTGAGGGTATAACATGACAAACTTAGTAAGGACCATATTATTCCAGGCTTTTATAGAATTATATCAGCCATGGGGTGAGCTAAGAAAATAAAATCTCTTTCCAGAAGAAGGAAGACCACACAAAACATTTAAAAATAACTGTGCAGTTTCTCAAGTGATGGTGATAGCTTGACTCAAGGTTAATATAACTTAACCCATGGCTTCCGATTTATACAAGAGGGAGGTCTGGTAATGCTGCTAGCCACTATAGTGCACTCTGGAGAACAGCAAGTGTATACTTACTACACCTTTATCATAACATCTAGGAAGACTGAGTACTTTTGGTGTCAGGATTCACCTGTGGTCTTGAGATAGGAGTAAAAAGTGGTCCCTCAGAGCATCCCTCATTTAAAAAATAATTTAAAAGACAGTTTAAAGAAATTGTCTAAACCACTTACAGAGCACACTTTCATTGCATACTATGTGCTTAGATCACTTCAAYCGTTGTGCAAATATGCACCCAGAATATCTGGCCTCCTACCAAAAGTAGTTTTGCCATGAGTCTCTGTTTGAGCAGAGTAAGGCCAAAGCCATGATTTGAAATATCTCACTCTAATAGTTTTTTACCAAAGAATGTGTATTGCCCTTTTTCTTCTGAAAAGGTCAGCCTAAATCTGGATGGAGGTGAATGTTGCAGGGGTATCCTGCTATACAACGTGTTATGTCTTTCAGCAGATTATACTCCTGGGGACTTGACATCTTGTTTCTTCATTGTACAGGCTGTGTTAAGGCACAGCTATGTTAGTACTAACACCCCATGGGTCTCAGAATAGTGCTGTTAGAGGGGTCAACATATAGCAAAGTGCACTGAGGGCTAAGGGCTGTAAAAAATCAAGTACCTTGCAGCCAAGTAGGGCTTCCAGGCATAGGATCTGTGCTTTCTGTGCTCCGCAGAGGTTAATTATTTTTCAAACAAAAATACTGTCTTGGAACAGCATGATCCCCACAAGGTTAAAATGTTCTGTTTAATTGGGTTACTAATTCCCTTACCATTAAAAAAATGCATCAGTTTTTGTTAGAGAATAAGGTAGCAAAAGAAGTGATGGAACAGCTCATTAGTCAGGGGACCCATGATCCGTGACTCAGCTCCCATAGGCAGAAAAGGTAGAAGAGATGGCAAAAATTATGGAAGTGTGGCAGGGAAAACAGGAAGGCAATCCTTAAATTTCTTTCCAAATCATGGYGGTGAGCCAGGTTTTCATTTACATTCTGAGAGAAATTATTCCAACCAAAAAGAAATGAAATAAGTGACTTATACCCCTTCCCTCACCAGTGGACCCTTTCTTTCCCYGACTTCTCTAGCATGCATGTCCCTCTGATACAGGATGAGTATCTTGTCTTGGGCAGCTGAAGGAGACATCAACCTCAGCAAACTTGTGTCTTTTATTCTCCCCCAGGATCACCTCTGCTTCAGCTGGACAAACCTCTGTAAGTCTCTATTTTGAAAAGAGACAGGGAATGGTAACGTTGCAGCTTGGCAGGCCATGCTGTCTTGTGTATTGGTCCAACTCCACCTCRTTTGCAAAAGACATCAGACAAGCAGCAATCAATTGTCCTTTTGAATTACTGGTGTTCTCTCAAGCAATCTGAGTGGRACCTAAATGTGGAACCTAAAAAACATCATCAAAGATAGGTGAGTCTCTTCCAGCAGCCAATAATGGTTTGCTAAATGAAGGGCTTTCTCTGGTAGGATGTTTGCATATTCCATTTAAGAGAGTAACAATTTCTATCCAGACTTGACAGCTCATGTTAAGGAGCTGCTCAGAGCAGGGGTCAAACTCAGAGTTGGCAGCCTGCAGCCTCCCACAATTTCAGAATTCCAACCAGAGCTGACTTAGATTTAGTGCCAAGAGGCGTATTTCAGCTTCTGCAAGCAGCTTGAGGCAAAATAGAGCTCAAAATATGTACTAAATTGTTGCAATGACGTACAAGTTTTTTGGAGGTTTTTTTTTTGAGGTTTTTTTTTTTTTTTTTTTTTTTTTGACACTGCAGTTCATGGGAGGCCAAATTCATCAAGTAAATGTCATGATTACTGAGAATTACTCTGGAAGTAATGTTAGCCTTGCAAAACCTATTCTAAGTAGAGGGACAGTTGCTACCATTAGGATTTATATCTGAAAGCAGGTAGAAACACTACATGAACTGTGCAGCAAACGGATCAGCCTGGGAATGTGATTATCCCACCTGCAGTCTGCCATTCATCCTATAGATTACATCTGGAAAAGGTAACTGTGATGTCTTTATGGACAATCCTCAAGGTTTGGGCTTTTTTCCTGGCTGTCCTGCTGTCGGTAATGTTCCTAGTAACTCACTACAACCAAGTCTTTAAATTATAATAAGAGAAATGCTACCACTCCTAGCGAGATGGTAATGTCAAAGTAGCACAGACATGGAATTAATCCAAACGTGTGGTTACTTGCTCTTCCTCATGACCAGACAGGATCACAGTTGATCAACTYTGGGGAGTATTAGCTTTCCAGTGAATGCCCCAAACCCTAGTTATGGAGGATTAGTGTAAAAGTAATTTATAGCTATGTCTGTTGGTCTTTTTGTCTATTCATTAACTGCACTTGATAAAGATTTTGCTGGAAATACATAACTGCAAACTCTGAGACTGGTCRAGTACAACTGAATGCATTAGGCTTAAAAGATCTTTATTGCTGGTGATTTGAACTGTACGCAATTTTTTGGAAAGAGCTGTTTCCCACTACAAATGCAAGGCTTTTAGATGTTTTGCAATAGTACAGCACTTTTAATATGTTGGATGGTGGCAAATCTACATGATGACTTTCCTTATCTCACCAAAATATTTCAATAATTAACAAAAAAAATTATTAGACACAAAAACAAGATACATTTTTCTCTCACTCTGCCATTTTAATTTATTCCATTTTAAATTATATGTGGTATTAAAATATTGGAATGTATTTTTTCTATTAATTTATTAGGTGTTACATTGTAAAGTATAAACTTTTAAAAGTTGAAAAGGCCAGAATTTTGCTGTGGGACAGAAATTCTATTCATTGAACAATTGAGTGACTGGACATCATAGATCACAAAGATTATAGTTTGAACTTTCAATTTTTGGAATAAGTTTTCTGGGCTGGTAGGAAGTGAGACCAGGAAATTTTCATAGACAAATATCTAAAAGGCAAGAAAAGTGGAATACCAATAATGCTCTTTCTGCCAACATATTTTTTTTTGGAACTGGACCATTTTTAAAAATTCACCTGCTGTTCTCTTAWAAGATATTGAATTCCTGCCTTTTTTATTTCTTTATTATGTGAGAAAGAAACTTGAAAAGTTTTCCTGTTCTTATTTAACAAAATCCTCATTGTTCCGTTTTAACCTCAGAAAACGTGTGTAAACTTCAGTCTAGAGTTCTTTGGGGTTTTCTGTAGACTTCAACATGAAGGAAACCTAAGAGATTTATCTGGTGATTTCTATTCTCACATTTTTATTGAGAGGGCAGAGACTTTGAATTCTAACAACGATGGAATTTCTCCACATGCACTGTGCTAGCGCTGATGAGTATCAGCTGAACTTACCAGAGAGGCTGATCAGTGACTTAGGCTGCCCATGCCCCAGTAGAAAAAGGAGCCTAAAAAAGATTTGGAAAGTATCTATAATGTATTTGAAGGTTATTCACACAGACTGAGTGCATGCTTGAATTAAAATCTACGGAGCACACTAGGGTCTCTAAGAACGAGCACCTGGGGGTTTTAATAATATATTCTTCCTATTCCCTTTCTGATGATAAGAATAGAAATGCATTAAACTGTAGTGCGATATTTTACATTTTGATTTCATTTCAAAATTCTGCCTGTATCAGAAAAGGTAATTTGCTGAATGTTACCTTGAGACAATATTCTGGTGAGAATATGCTCGTTACAGATGGAGCTGTCTGAGCCCATTAGTTGTACAGCAAGGAGAGTGTTTGAAAAATAATCCTTAGAGCATTTAAAACCCTTTGGCAAATTACAATGCAAGCTGAGCAACTAACACGGTGGTGCAGCCTCATCTGTAGTGCGCCAGAGGTGCTACCCTTCATCAGATGGATGGATGCACAGTAGTTGCAGTGTCTTGGCCTCTGTTAGAGGACTGATAGACTCCATCTCCAGGTGTTATACTTGCATTTTTGATGAACTCAGCAGCTAGAAGGGAAGTTTACCTTATGTGTGGCTAACTTWGCATGCTAACTGTACACAGTCGTCCTCAAAATAGAGGTAGCATGCTGTCAATGGTGCAGTGGATTTACTTTAATTTGGGGCTGATACATGGTCTCAACATCAGCAAATAGAGTCATGCCAAGAAAATGTGTCTCRCCCATAAACAAAATTACAAAATGTGTTTTGAATTTAATTGCACATCATTATGTTTCAAAAAATTTCTAAAAAGAAAAGAAATAGTACTTTGTTCTTATCTTCCATTGAAGATTTCCATATCTTACAGGTATTGAGGAAATAATCCCTACAGTAAAGTAAGAGTAAAGGCTGTATTGAATTTCTTTGAGGAAAGTGAAGCAACTAAGAGCATATTGAGTTCCCTCACGCAATATATTTATGGTCCATTTTGGAATACAGATCAGATCTTTCCACTAGCTCCTTGAGAAAATAACGTCAGGATTAGGAGCCAAAAAACAMCTTACTGTGCAGAAGCAAAGTTCATAGGACAGAAGCAAGCAAACTTTGAATGCTGATAATAATCAATCAGGGTATCTCCTTTTCTCCTGATCTTTGTTATATTAAAACAATTGATATGCAGTTTGTGATTAAAGTGACTATTTCAGCAAAGTACAGATCAGACAAGTCCATTAGACATTCACTAAGCTTGAACAAATGTTCTGATCATCTGGTAGTTAATAGCATCAGCATACTTTTATTTAAAATCTTCATATAAGCCTTAACTTATGATTCCATTGAAAATGTTACTAAATAATATAGAGATCCCTCTTGACACCTTATGAGTAACAGTTTATTTTTAATATTCACGTATGATATTTCTTTACTGGTAATAGAAATTAAGAACGATCAGTAAAACACCTGCAGTCTTAAGAAAGAAATTGTGAGTTGTTACAACCRTCAGCCTCCCGCAAATGGTCACAACCAGCAGGATGACAATCAAATTGGACTGTTTTATTGAACTGCTGCAATACTGCCATATTGCTAATGACCAATTTCCACAGCAGYGAGTTTTCTTATTGGTGCTGTTAATTTTTCCCTTGGTCTCTGGTTGTCTTTTCACAGGCCTCTGGTTGTCTTTTAGACATAATACTGGCTTGCTAAAGTACGCTTAACAGTCTGCAATGGCCATTTCAAGCACTTTTCCTATTTCATAGTTTTTACAGTATGTTTAGGAGTAGAATATAGTACATTGGCTTAGAGAATCTGTTTATGCCTAGCTTAGGAAATATTTGGTCTTGGATGGCCCCAATATTTATCTGTTTCAAACCACAGGCTTCATTTTCATAGAAAGTTCTTTGTCCGGTCTGTTGTTTTACTCCTTTCTGAACTGGAACACCAACGCTCACAGAGTGAACAGTGAAGAAGCCATATGGTAGAGAGGCCTCGGAAGGCAAAAGAAGGTGCTGCTTTACTTTGTGGATCTTTTTTTTAACCATTTTAAAATAAGAGCAGCTGCTGCAAGTATTCACTTGGGGCGCAGAGCTCCAATTCCCCAAAGACAGGCCATGCCCCAGAAACATGCTCCATGCTGTTGCTGTTTTGTTGCTTTATTTGTCCATGTGATTGACTCTCTGATGCCTGTAAGGATGTGTTGGCCCTGTATTTTTTGGAGGACAGCTCAGGCTCAGACATCCACTGTAGGTAGGTTCCAGTAACACACAAACATATTTTCTTGGGCTTTTCTAGAAAGCAAGAACAGATGCAGTCCCAAAGTGGCTATGTTCCTGCATCTGTTACTATATTATATGACTGCAAGACTGCATCGGCAGGAAATTCTCAACCTCATAATAGATCCATTTCTGCTAGGGACCCTACAGCCCTCCTGTCTGCAAACTTTGGCTGTGTCATGTTCCTAGAAGGGCTGCTGACAGTAGATCCAGATGAGATGCATGCAGCCATACCTGTCTCTGTTCCCCCAGTTCTGCAGTAAGGAGTTTGCTTGTGGCCATTCAAGGAGACATACAGCAGACTTGAGTTTTCTCCTCTGCTGCACTTGAAGGAAAGCTGAAATACATACATAATGTAGTCTTGTGTCCCACATCTGGATGTCTGGGAAGATGAGGGCTCCAGTGAGGGTATAGGCCAGTGTTTGAAATGCAGTGTGTTCACAGTCAAAGAGGATAAAGGCAAGAATGCTGCAGTGTGCTGAGACCCATAGGTTACATCTGTGGTATTCACCAAAACAGGTCAAGTCCTGTTTTCAGAGGCTAAGAGGCATGGTACAGCTTGCATCCATAGAGATCTCCTCTCCTACCTCTGCGGTCACCTCCAGGCTGTCCACCAGGAGCAGTCCCTGCCTCACGTGGACTCCTGCACTACGCCTGGGAGTGGTGTGGCAGACTGCTAGCTGGCACTACCAAGACCTGCAGTCAGGACTGCRCCAGCAACATCATGGTACAGGCAGGACAGTGCCCAGGCTCATGTGCTGGAGCTGTTCGGTTTATTGTCATAGCTGGAGGGCCAGGGAGGCTACAAATGCACAGAGCCAGCAGTATGGGAGCAAACACAGCAGCCTGGAGCAGCCAGCAACAGAAGTCTGACCAGACTGAGCAAAGTGGGTTGATGAGGAGAATTAAATAGCTTGTTAAATAATTAACCTCCTGCTACGAAAGTGGCTTTTAATAGGAGAATGAAGAATGTCTGTCTTTTCCCTTTTTATGGGGTTTTCACGTTCTATATTCATGCTGCAGATCAGGACAGTGAAGGAAAACTTTTTAGTGCCTTCTACTATCCAGCTGCCTTCAGGAGAAATTCTGACATAAAGCAAATTGTTAATAATACTATAATAGGATCATCAGTAATAACGAGTAGACATAAGTAGGCCATTATTATCCCAGGCATAGGGCTATTATCATGTGTTGTATACAGTCACAGCTAAAAGGGGTCTCCTGTCCTAAAGGATTTACAGTCTAAGGCTCTAGTCCAGTAATTTACAATATTTGAGTGCATCTCCTCATCAGTATGCAATGCCAAGGCAGAGTGTTGCGCAGGAGCAGTCAGTTATAGGATTATGGCCTTCCTAGAGCAGAACTGAAAATTGCCTGGGAGGAGCCAGTGCTCAGTTTTGGAATTTAGCTAATACGTTTTATTGTCTTGCAGAGCCGAGACAGCTTTTGCTTCAGAAAGAGTAATGCAGTGCAGCGCTGGACAACTCCAATAATTCACTGTAATTGCCAGGTTAATATTGTTGTGATGAGTCTCTGTAAATTCCAGAAGGTC
Organism: Rhea americana; assembly: GCF_003343005.1. Taxonomy (NCBI): domain Eukaryota; kingdom Metazoa; phylum Chordata; class Aves; order Rheiformes; family Rheidae; genus Rhea; species Rhea americana. The sequence goes on along the minus strand of NW_028186370.1, from coordinate 1,055,793 downwards.
TCCTGGACATATTGTGTCTCTCCCTTAATTTGGAAACAGTTATTTACAGCCAGAAGCAGCACTGAGACTGTGGAGAAATGAACAACTCTCCTCAAGTGCCTGTAGTTTCTACCCTCTGATATAACAGACAAAAGCCCCGAAATCASTGATCTTACTGGTAGTCTAGAAAATGCCATTAGTAAATAATCGCCATCATTTAGTAATGCCAACTTTACCACAGCAGAAATGTCTAAGAGAAGTCATGAATATTTTTCATTCACAGTGGCTAACACCCATGAAGGCACAGCAGTTTGCATTTCTTTCATAGTAAATGGTAGTAAAAGGGGGACTTTGTCATGTGTGATCTTACCTTTTACTTGCTTGCTTTTAATTTTGCAGCCACAGTCCTCCTGGCTCCCACCACAATTTGACAACAGTTGAATGAGGAGGGGATGGGTGGAGTCCTTTCTGAGCTAGGTAGGATGTCTCCTTCAGGCCTCTGAGCTTCAGCCAAAAAATGTTCAACAGCAGTGTTTCTGGCTCAGCCTTGTGGTCCTCTTCCTGCAAACCAGGGCATTCCAGGGCTTTGCTGCTGTGTAAAGACTGTACAGTGAAATCCCAAATGCACTGTGACCACTTCATTGTATAATTTGGAATATAGAGAACATACGCACCACGAAACTCATCTATTTTCCAAGCTGCATAGTCACATATTCCCTTAAGTAGATCAGAATAAACTCTCTGCATTGCCATTGCTGTAGACAGCATGGGTTATGACAGCCCTTGGGAATCCCCATGTCTTACCACTCAAACATCCATACTGAATTATTTTCTTAGACTTCTAAAACAGTGCACTTGGACTTCCTTTTTTTTCCCTCAAAAACCTTGACTGGAGTAATTGGTATTTCCACTGTAATAAGCATTTGATGCATCCATCATTCCAAAACCAAAAGGAAAATCAGAATTGTGGGTTTTTCCATTAGTTTTTAATGGCCAGTACTTAAGGCTGAAGAGGAAAATAAAGTGTGGAGGGAAAATAGTCAATGTCTTCATTTGAGAGAGAATTGTTCTTTATCTATCATGTATCATATTTCCGCTGCTCTAGAGGTGAGATGTAGCAATACATTGTAGAACGCTGACTATATTTCTTTTAATGCTGGCTATCATATGACTTCATCAAAAATGAATAGCTGCCAGCTAACCTAAATTGGGGCAGTGCTTTGAGGAAAGTAATTCCCCAGCAAGTGTGGGTGTAGCCCATTGCAGGATGGCAGTTCTTCCTGTCTGTTCATCTACCAGCTACTTCAGCCTACAGTCTGCTACCTCCCTAGCTGGGAAATAACTAGCTTCAAAACAAGAGAGCAAAGTAGTCAAACATATTTTGAAATAGCAAACCCATTAAAACAATGTTATAGAAAATGCTATCATATTAGCCATCACATAAAGCTTAATAGGAAAAGAAATGTTTGCATTAACCTTCGCCTTACTTATAGGTAATAGAATCAATTATTCTATGAAAAGTTTACCTTTTAACACTAACAGTTAAATGTACATAAAGCAGTGTATGTAGCAGCTCAAAACTTATGAGTGTTTAAAAGAAAAAGAACAACAAGTTAAGAGGCTAAACAGATGAACAGTTAAATAGTCTGTCCCTTTGTAGTCTTTTCAATAAAAGTATATGTATAAAAACTCATCTCCATGTTTCCTCTGGAACTCTACTTAAGTATATAGTCTAATTTAATTTGGACAATGTGGTCATATTTGTTTCTCAGATTCTTTCTATGAATATGTATGTATGTATATGAGAATACTTTTCCCTCATGCCAGCATTTAGAAGTGATTTTTACAGCTGCATATATAGGAGATGAGATCCCAGACTCAAACTCACACTGTGCAGTAAAGGCTTATATTTTCCCCTCTGTCCACTTTGCTCCTTATCCCTAGTCCAGCCGGCTGCACACAGCAACAGCGTTGTTTGCTCATCCTTACTACAAAAGTATCTCTTTTTCAGTGTGAGACAGCTAGAGCACTGCACAGTGTGTGGCTGTGTGGGAAAAATGGACATCAACAGCACCGTAACACAATACATAATGTAGAATTGTACTCTTTTGCAAAAGTGGTAAGAACACTGACTAGTGCTAAAGTGAGCAAGTAATTAAAAAATCAAGCATGCTTTCCTTATGGACTGTTACAGCATTTGTATTGGCAGCCACACTGGGAGATAAAATTTGTCTGCACATGAAGTGATGCTCACCAGAGGAATCCCAGGAAGGGAAGCTTGACTTCTCCTCCTGGCTCTGCCACTGAGCAACATCAATGCTTTCAGCAAGCCCTTTTGTCTTTCTGGCTCCATTTTCTATTTGTCAAGTATGATTAATCGAAATCAGACTTTCTTACTTCCTAGTAAGATTAGAAGGATAAAGTCAAGCATGTCTGTAAAGGACTCAGGTGGCATGCTGTTAGGAAACTGTTTTGTTGGTTTTGTGGAAATCTCTCTTCAGCAACGTGTGGTTAGGCAGTAACATCTTTGATCTCCCTGGACACCATCAGCCAAAATCCTTCTCCATTAGGAAAACCAAGAGTATAATCCCATTAGCTAATACATATTACTGCACCTTTGCATTTGTCCTACACAGTATTTTTTGGAGGAACACAGAAACCTTTGCAACTGGGAACACACGAAAGGCCACTCGCATCAATGTCTTTGCAGAGAAGCTGCAAGGTTATCTTCCTTAATGTCTACAAATCATCACCTGTGAAATAGAGAAAGGAGCACTGACAGGGGCCTGCCATAGCAGGCTTTTACTGTCTAGAGGGTTTTGGTGAATTAACACTGTAAAAAGGTGTCGAGATGATTTAAGGTGTTAGTTTCTTTTTCCACATGATTCTTCTCTGATGCTGCTCCCAGGTTTCTCCAGGGAGCTACAAGATCTTTGGCAGTTGTGCTTTTTCTCCCTCTCAGGATTTTTCTCTTGCAGTTAGGGGATTCTCTGATCCCTTTAACGTGGGTACAGTGATGCTAGTTACCTGAATAATGCTGTCTTCTGAAGTTTAAACACATAGGTACAATGTGTTCTGACCATTGSCTAAAGCAAGGAGCTGCATGTTTAGCCAGAGTGCATGAAGCCGTTGTCCTGTCAATATGTTTTATAGTTSGTCACTACAGAGGTGACACAAACCCCAAGAGGTCATCTGCGCAAACACAGGAGCAAATGTCCTCATGCTGTCAGCTTAGTATTTAGCTAATCTGTTTTACAAGTTTGCATGACTGAAGTTTCCACACTCTCTCTGACAGCTTATTCCATACCTTTTCCATTTTTGAAGGGCAGTGCCTCCAACAGAGAGGCCCCACCAGAATGCAACMGAATAGAAGAAATACTCGTGGAATTACTTGTAAGTCTTGTTGGCTGTGCTCTTGGTTATACCTATTTCACAGCACAGTGTGTCATAGGCTCATGTTCAGTTTATGATTTTATGTAATCCCTAGAGGCTTTTCTACAACACTTCCTAGCTATTTGGTCTCAATTTGTACTCATGAAATTGATTATTCTTGCCCAAGTGTAGTGCTTTGCACTCGCCTTTGCAGAATTTCATCCTTACTTTTTGCAGTCTGTTTCTCCAATTTGTCATCTTTAAATTCAGATCCTATCCTCAGAGTTTTTGGAGGTGGGAGGTAGAGTAGAGACGTACAGAATAAAGTAACATTAACCTTATATCCTTAGAAAAGAGGTAAAAAAGGCAACATGAAAAGAATTCAAGGCTTATCATGTTGCACTGACTCTGTACTATGTTTGCTTTGAAAAGCAGTCACTCCAAAATTCATTGAAAATCTGAAAATTCAGCCTTTTGCAAAATTAAAAATAGCAAAATCCAGTTTCTGCCCCTGTGCAATCTGATACCCTCCAGAAGACCTATACAGATGTCAGAGAATGGACAGTTGGGCTGGTTGCATTCAGTACCCAAATCCAGCAAAGCATGCAAACATGCACTGTCAGCACATGTCTATTCCCATTGATTTGAAGTCACTGAAACTTTAAGTCAAAGCCTGCTTGAACCTAAATATGTATTTTGCACTTTGCTTTAATCAATCTTTAGATGATATGTAAATACTGGAATAAAAAGTTTGCTTCCACAGCTGTATTGGGTTGATGGGACCAAGAGAAGTATGTTATAAAAGTTTGTTATTGGCATTTAAACAGACAACAATCCATATTTTTAATAAAGGCACTCACAGTAAATATATAGAATAAGAAGGCTGAACTTTTTACAGGCTTGCTTTTAGTAAAAACATTATTTCATTTATAGGAAGAATTGTATTTTTGATAATGATTCCAGTATTTAGCAATGGATATTTTGGTCCATTTGTTTGGAAACCTCTAGCAGCTTAGTTTGGTTGAGCTCCTTTCCAAGAGCTTCCTTTAACTGTATGACCATCTGTTATCCATCTTGCTTTTTCTTCTTGCTTGGTTTCACACGAAGAGCCTCTTTAGTTCATTTTGCAGGAGCGCAGTCTGGAGAAAATAATACTGTAATCTTTGGCTGCTTTCCTTACTAATTAAATTGAAAACACCCTGTGATAAAAAAATGCTACTGAATTTATCAAGCTTAGTGGGAAAAGGGTGTATGGGTAGATTTTGTCAAAATCTACAAGGCTCTACAGATAAGCCGCTAAACCCAACGGAATATAGTAGTGATTATAATCCTTTAGTGCCATGCTAGGTAACTTCTAGCAAATTTAAATTAGATAGAACGGCTAAAAAGATCAAGAGAGACCCACGTTCCTTACTAGTACTTTGCTCTTTCCTGTATGTTTCTGTTTATATACACACATACGCTGCTGATCTTTATATATATATGAAAGATATCTATATAAATTTTAAATATATTTATATAATATAAAAATCTGACTTGTTTCCTTGGGAATTTTCTCCATAATTAAAAGAAAAACTCTATAGCTTCCAACTCACACAGGTCRTAAGTAAATTTGAAGAACTATAGCAGAAAAGAAGAAATACTGGAAAATTCTTAAGATCTTTTTGAAAAATGTGTCCATAGAGAAGAACTTGGAAGCCTACTTAGTTTCTGCAAAATTGTTTTCTTTTAATTTTGAACTCTGAGCAAGAGCTAGAGAATGCTAGATTGAAGAACAGTTACTAAGCAGTAGTAGTTCTGAAATGCCAAGCTGAAGGAATCTTGCCTCACTTCCATCATCATTTTTTTATAAGATACAGAGTCCTGAGAAATCCTTCGGGTTTTAACCAACTGGCATTTCAAACTGAAGAAAAAGAAAGATCAAGGAATGTCTAACAAGCTCTAATAATCTCCATGTTGTGTGAAACAGTGTTGCAACAGGATAAACCATGGGTGAGAACAGAAGCAGTCTGAATTCATTTGAGATCTTAATTTTCAAARCCAAAAAGTCCACTCGTTGTCTGCAGCAGGCAGGAGCGCATCACTGCTGTGCAGCCTGCCTGAATTTGGCACTTTGTCCTGTTTTGCTGTGGCTTCACTCTGCGTTTGGCACAAACTCCTTCAGTGGAAACCTGCTCCTCTCTCCACTCCACCACCACGTGGAGGAGGCCCACGCACCACAAGCAGAGGTGGCAGGTGGAGGGGGTGGAGGTGGGGGACAGTGGGAGCTTGCTAGAGGCTGATGGATCTCTGATGCAGAAATCGAGTAACGGGTGCTAGCAAAGTCTTGCTGAACACGTCATGTATCTGTAGGGGGTCTAGCAAGTAACATGCAACTTCACATCAAAAGACTGTAAATGCAGCGTGTTTTAGTCACCTTACAGCATGTATGTTAGGGAGGAATAATTTTTCTGCACGACCCCTTTGTCCAAGTACATTAGATGCATGCAGCAGGCAGGACTGTGAGAAGGAAGAACAAGARCCCTAAGAAAATGTAGCAGACATTTTGTTTGAAGAAAGGGAGCGCGCCGGTGTGCTGTGCGACTGCAGCAAAGCGTTGTGGGGCTTTGCTTTAGCTTTATATAGCTCCACCTGGTGTCAGGCCATAGCCATGAAAACATTTCCAGAGCTGTTCACGTTCCTTACAGGAGCCGGATACAGAGCTTCTCTCCTTTCTACTCCTCTGTGAGCTTAATGCAAACTGCTTTGCTGTGAACAGTTTCTGAAATACCTTCTCGGGTAGGGTTAATCGGCTTGCGAGGCGGGGGGAGGAAAGTGGGGGGGATAACCCTACAGGTACCCTCTCAGTAACAAGGGGAATTCTGCAGCCGGTGAAGAAAGGAGCAATCGACATTTGGCTCTTAAGCCAAATATTGTTTATTGAAGGAAATTGATGGTGGCCTCCTTGTTCATCAGTGTGCTCAGGCTGCTCAGACGTAAGCAGTATGTATTGTGTCCCTGGGTAGTCCTCTTAACGTGAGCAGCGGCAAACCCTGGGTGCAACCTGAAGCGTGCTTCTGCACCAACGGGTCGTGTGGTATAAAATAGCATTGATCCAGTTAATCAGACTTGCTTCCTACAAGCAAGTGGTGTCAGGGCTGAGATTTTTTACTGGTTATATAAGGGTTTACAACTTGCTGCATGGTTGGCCCTACATATGCGATGTTGAAGAGAGAGGAGAGGTGGGCAAGAAGCTCCTTCCGCTCTATGGCTGCTGCCTGAYTGCTTTAATCAGCAGCTCCTGGGCAAGCCAGGGAAGAGCCAGGGGAGCCCAGGTTTTGGGGATGATTCATGGGATCCTGAATCTTCAGCACTGGGTTTAGGTGTGCAAACAAAAAGCACAGCCTGGCTTACAGGATCTCGCATGATTCAATGGTACTAAGTACAGGTTGCTAGTTTCCAATACCAGGTAAGGAACTTTAATACAGCTGAGACAATGATAGTATGCCTAGCACTAGTGTGTGCTTTAAATCAGTGTTTCCACCTGCCTCTTTGGGTTTCCTATATAGCCACCTACAGCCTAGAAAAGGCAAGACTGAGTTTAAGTATTGCGACTTTGCTCAGGTGCTGCTGATATTACTAGAGACTTCCCAACCCCTACTGCGCCATGGTACATCTCCAGTCCTGTAAGAGAGGCAGATAACCTTATTACTGTACTGAGAAGGGAGTCACTAGCAGGCTTTTGAATAGAGGCACGGCTTGCAGTAGAGCAGCTCCAAAACCCTCCTGAGTCAGTCACAGTTTTTCAGAGAGACACCTCCCAACACTGTGCACTTGATTATCCTGTTTGTAATCACAGCCGTAGCCATTAATACTCTGCTTCCCGAGCCAGGAATAGACCGCAGTAATCTGGGTGCCCGGCAGCCTTACCGAGCGTTGTACAATTCACAGCCCTGCGTGTGACATCTTAAATTAGCTCATCCTCTCTGAGAATTGCTCATACAATATGTAGCAGTAGGATCTCCTGCTCACTCACTATGTTGTTCACAGTGCACGCCACACATACGTGAGGCTGAAGTACTCAGCTTGGCCCTTCAGCTACGAATCTGGCTTTTCTTATATTTGAGTTTCCAGGTTAAATAGCACAGTTTTAAAGTAGCTCTTGTAACAGCTTGTGATTGTGCATATGTATTACATGGACCCTGGATTAATTATTGACATGCTTTTCCTTTGCTGACAGTTTTTGCTTATATGATTGGAGATGTTGTCCTAAGGTATGTTTTATTAGTGTTTCTATACTGTACTCCTGCTTTGGTGGGCGAGAGATATATCTGAGATGAGGTGAGGCACTTAACTGTGGGGCATTTCACTGCAGAGTGTATTTGATGGCCAAAAAGAGCAGTAGACCTGAGATTCTGCCTGAATATCTGAGAAGTGGAGTAAACAACCATTAAGAGAAAATAGCTTTATTCTTCATGCTGCAGCTTTAACACACTTGCATGGAAGCGCACGCCAGAGTACTGTCCAAGGGGGCTGGAAGGGAAGATGGTACCAACATAATCAGTGAAGTGGGTGAGGATGCTTGCTTTTTCTTCCTACTACAGTTAGGCCACTGTTTCCTGTGCAATCTGTGACTTGGTGTAGGAGAAAAAATGTCTGTTAGGGAATATGCAACAGTATGGCAGCATGAGGTATAGAAATAATGATGGGCTGAACAAAATGCGCTGTTTTGCTTGGCTTGGGAACATTTTTTGTTTGAATGTAATGTATTTACATCTCAGTGGATCAATTTCTAATTTTCAGTGAAGATTTTGAATACCAGTGAAGAGAATAAGAAAGAGCTGGGAACATGCAGCTGCTGACATGAGTGATGCATGTGAGTGCATGTGAGTGATGCTGCTGCATGTGAGTGGTGAGCTCAGTTCTTTAACTGCAGACTGACTCCCATGCGTATGTCAAGAGAAATTGGTCAGGACATAGAATCTGGAACTGTAATTCACACATGCACAAATGCCCATGGCTTGTTTCTGACCACAAGCAAATAGGAGTAGAGTTTTATATCTCAGCTGAGAGGTTGTTCTTCCAAATGTGATGCAGCTGGCGGATCCTGCACTGTTGTTTCTGTGCTGAGTCTGATGAAATTCCATCACTGATGAGCTCAGCAAATATAGTGATTTGAATTATGGGACATTGGGAGAGCTAAAGCCAATTGTGTTTCCCCACTGGCAACTATTTAGAAGGACCTCTGTTCTCTCTTGTGCTTGCTTTCTCCTTCACTGCCCCATATGCCTGGAAAATTTGAGATGGTGTGACCATCTGAGCATATGCCAGTCTCTTCAAAGGGCATCTGTAATTCACTGTGCTAATCCTCCTGCAAGAGGAAGGCTGCTTATAGGCAGCACTTGCAAATCCCCACCCATAATATAAAGCTTCTTATAAAACCTGGCCTGTCATTGTGTCTGCTGACTCTTGTTTCCAAAGGAATTGTTGTGGGTGACTGAGTTTCTCCTTCCTGAGGACTTCCTTTGAAATGTTGCTTCAGCTTAAAATAATATCACTTGGTTCACACATCCTTATGAAAAGAAATGGCAACACCTAGAGACAGCTATCATTATTCACTGCACTAATAGTGCTGAGGATAACAGGCCACATTTTCAAAACGACCTCTAAAGCCATACAAGTCTGCAGATCTGACAAAATGTCCAGACATGTCCAGACATGACCTTTGACTTATTGTTGGCTCCATGCAGGTAGGAATTGCCTGGAGACTGTGGCATACACATGGTCCCCAAGTTAGGCACCTAGGTTCCTTGCATCCCCACAGAGCAAGGCATACTGAGGATATGCAGATGTGAGGGGGACTTTCGCACTAGCTGAAATGGCCAGCTGACACACGATTTCTGCGCTGCTCCAGAGCTTTTGCAGTGTTGTAAGGGCTGTGAGTGTGCTCACATCTGTGCTGTTTCAACTCCCTGTTGCCTTGCCCTGGAGTGGCAGTTCATTTGCCGGAGTATGGAAGGGCTCCAGCTGGATGTAGTGCAATAATCTGAACCTGGCTTACCCTCCTGAATGAGGTGCTTCAGAGGTTACAGGCAGAGTGATGGTGTCCCTCCCTAGAAAGCACTTTTGTGTGTCCATTACCAAAGGGTTATGTGGTTAGCAAGGACTCTACACACCCTAGTTGATTTTTGGCAGCTGATCAGCTGGGCAAGTTCCCCATGTTGGGAAATAAAATCCTATTAACGTACATCAGGCACAGACATCAGTGACCCAAGAACAAAGGCCTGGCATGAAGCTGTGACAGCAGCACACGTAGCAATGTTACTCTGTTGCTGAACTCTTAGATATATTCACATAGGGAAGAAAATACACTGAACTCTTCATCTGGGTAACATCTTTCAGTCAGATGATAAATTTAAAAATATTTAATTCATTAGCTGTTGCTCTTGGGTGGGGAGCTGCTACTTGTAGGGAAAATGAATCTAAGAGGCAGTAAAGCATACTTTTTCAGGATATTTCAGCATATTATTAGTGCTTCTGCTGTCCTCTGCCCCACCCGACACCAATGCCCTGAGATTTGTACATGTTGAGSACCCACCATTCCCACAGGAATAACACTATTAAGACAATACCTCTGATGAATACAGTCAGTACCTTAGTCTAAAATCATGATTTATGACATTGACACTAAAGGCTCCACTGTAGCCTTTCTCACAACTCCCCCAAACCCATTATACCCACCCTAATGCTGATGCTTTTAGAGCTGTGTGTAATCCCGAGTAGCTGCAGGTACTGCCAGAAGAAATGTTCCTCTTGCACTCCTCGCTGCATATTTATACTGGATTATGCATAGCGTCAGGTGGCCTCTTCATTTGAGCCAGCTGACATATCCTGTGGGATGGCTTAACAGCTCCAATGCGCACAGTGCAGCAGCTCCAATGTGGCATGGTGCTTGGCACGCAAGGACTCTTTCACACTCAGCCCACACTCAGTAGTGGGGAGCAATCAACATGAACTMTGGCAGAGCCCTTGCCTCTGGCTAGGATACAGTACAAAGCCTCACTGCAAACACCAAGCTGGAAAATTTCCCCAAGAAGACTTATAGAAGGAAACTGCAAGCAGTAAATCGTTGAGCTCTTGATTTCTGTGGAAGCAGAAATCAACTGGATGTCAACTGTGTGATTTTAAAAGAAAACTGCACACTCTTCTGTCCTCCCTAGACAGGAGCACAGGCAGCCCAGTGTTAGAGACGTATCCACACCTCAAGTGCACAGGGCATTGGCACAGCTGAACAGGAGGCAGAGGCTGAGTCACTGGCTAGAAGCTGCCAGTTTCCACAGTTAATGAATTTCAGTCACATTTTGGTTTAGTTTGTTTCTGTTTCAGCAGTAATTATGACAAAAAATGTGAAACTGGCTCTCTCTTGCATATTATCATTAATCACAATGAGTATTAAATAAATGAGTGTGCTGAGACTGCTAGGCCATGGTCTGCCAGGCCATTAGCAATCCAAGAGGAAAAGACAGGTGAGGAATCTCAGCTCTGAGCAGCCAACAGGGATTGGTTGTAAAAGCTGCTGGAAAGCTCTGAACAGCGAAAGAATAGAGGGAGCAGACAAAGGATCAAAGATTGTGGTAAAGCAACTGTGAAGGCACTAGGGCTCAAGCAGAAAAATCCATGCAAATTCAAAAATACACATATTAAAGCTTCATTTTTTTTAAGAGGACACTGGATTTATTTCTGACTGTTTAGGTRAACTTCCAGCTCTACCCAGTGAGACTGTTTTCTATCAGTATTCCTGCAGTGATACTTCTTGTCACTGTGTCTAAACACAGCCCATTATATAGGCTCCGTACAACTCTGACATGGGGCAACACCAAGAGATCAATTTATTTTTAAAGGTATTGATCTGATAAACTAGTATGATCACACCTCTGCAAGACATCACACAGCGACATAGAAAGAGCATGCTAAAGAATCAGTAAGGCATTAACAGAGATTCTGGACTGTGAATCAATTCAGAAGTGTCCAGTGCAGTGCAGTTTGTAGATATGCCTTGGGCCATAATTGTAAACTGGACTAAGCTAGAAAACAATAAGATTAAGATGCAGGAGCCAAAGGCCTGCAGCAGGCTCTGAGTGGTATGAGGCTAAATGAACAAACCAGCTGAATTCCCTAAGCAGAGGAAAAGGGGAGGTCTTAGAGCAATCTTTGACTTCTGTGGTTACCATTAGCACCTGTACTGCTCCACAGCCAGAACTTTGGGACGACCTGGAAGGGGAGGAAACTAGAATTCAGAAAGTAAATGATGAAAATTGTGCTCTGGTAAAGGCTCTGACTATGCAAATTTTTAAAATCTGCCCATGCCACAAAGAATGTTTCTGTAATTTGATTCATGTGTGCTAGAGAAATTCATCTCATGTCTCTAAAGATAACATAGCTGATTCAGCTGAATCTGTGCTACAGATTTTGAGWGTGGAGTCTTAGTTGAAGTCTTAAGATAGCAGGGAGTAATAGCAGCAATGACAAAACTGGAATTGAATTGCCTTTGTGCTTTATCTTTACAAAATCTCTGTCTAGTTCAGTAGCTTTAACTGAGTGAAGCCTATGCTATCAGCCTAGTTATCGTGTGTCTTCACCTGGAGAAAATGAATTTGACATGTGGACTCTACGGACAAGGGAGAAGAGCCAGTATCACTATACAGGCAAAGTAGCAGAGCTGCTCTGAGATGAGTACACTCAATCTTATCACTAAGGTGCCATGTCCTCCAGCCGCCCTAGTCAATTGTTCCCATTTCTGTAGTGCAACATGTGAGCTCACTGGGTGTTAACCAAGTCAGGATGATTTAAGCCCATCTAGGGATGCGGTGCTTTTTTGCCCTGTGTGCACCCCAGTGGAATAATCCCCTGCTTCAGGACAAAGTTGGTTATCTGCCAGGCAAAGCTTCCTACTCCATGCCTTCTGCCAGACTGGACTCTGAGAACTGAGTTGCAACCTTGCAGAATATTTTGGGGTGGGGTCCTGAAGAAATCTACTGTAGTTGCACGTCAAAAGCTGTCTTTTTGAGTTGCCAAGTCTGCATGGCTTTGAAGTAGGTCGTTTCCATTTTGGGCAGTACCAAGAAATTTCTTTTTGTCCTTTCGTTTTCCTCCACTGCCTTGCCCTTTCTCTGTCCAGAAATGGGCACGTCCAACATGGTGAGGCGTGAGAGAATAATTATAAAGTTATAATGTTAATATACTTTCCCTTTAGAAAAAAAAATAAGTAAATATGCTTCTAAATCAAAATTTAAGTGGTTGCAGAAAGCCTGCAAGATTATCAGCAAAAGACAAAAATTCGAAACCATGGATGCTGGATGCTCTTCCCTGCCTATAGTGTACATATGATCTATGCTGGGAAGGGTTGTGCTGCCCAGAATGAGCCTCCCACTCCAAAATAAGAATCCTGGTGCATAACCAGCAATATTCAACTTGTAAAAGCAGTGTGATTTCAGCCTGGCACTCTGGGTGGGCACTGAGCAGCTTTGTTGGGTCAGGATCACTGACCGCCTTACGGTGTGGTTCCAAACTTTGTAGCATCAGATGTGAAAACAGCTAAATTATCTAGCAGTGTAATTTTGACCTGGAGGAGGCCTAAACACAAGATTGTACATTTACTGAATTCCCTGGGAGTGCTGCAGTTTGAGGTTGTTTAGCACTCCTTCTGGCAATACCCTTCAGTTTTGGATTGTCCTGTTGCATTGCTTGGAGATGGGAGATTTGTAGCTGGTTCCCACCGAGACATTCCCTCCTTCTCTGGAGATCAGTATTGGCCAGAAAAAGCTCCTAGGAAAGCACAACAATACCAACATATTCAGCACTGCAAAGGGACTGGGCATATTCACTCTCCCCTTCTGGAAAGCTGCAAGCTAGCAGCAGCTCTGCAAAGCAGAAATGCAGCTGCAGTTTTCTCTTTCCCTTCTCAGAAGGGCCCACAGAGAGTGAAATGTGTTAAAGCTGACAGTACATTATTAAGCATGCTGTTTGATGACTAAGTCATGAAGTTGCTGGCCTGCAACCAGCATGGTGCTATGGTGCAGGTATTTGGTTTATTGCAAACTTGAGAGAATCAACTAGGAAAGATGATGCTATTGAAAATCGGTACTAAGTTCACCCTTTAATTGATGGGAAAACAACCCAAGTCTGCCACTGCCTGTAAGGAAATGAATTTTTGTAAGCTAACAGCCTTTTTCTGCTGCCAGTCAGTTTACTCCTGGGAAGTTTGCAGCTGGAATAGATGGTGGTAAAGTGGCTCATGGGAGAGTCTTACCTTCTTGTGCCCGCAAGTAACAAATGCAGCAACAGCCATAGCAGACTTTCACAGCTGCCTTGGGGTCATCACTAGGATGCATCATGGTTGTGGCCACCTTTCAAGGCATCTATGAATCTAAGATCTTGTCATCCGGCCCTTAAGAGTCCTATCTTGTCGTGCTGTGGTCTCCCCTCCCAGTGTGTTGTCATCATTTCAGTTGTCAAAGAGGTGAAGAACTCTTGAGGGACAGCTTGTGGTGCTGCTGCGGAAGATCCCTGTCACAGCTGCATTCTGACTTGGGATATAATGGAGTTGCTTCATAGTATCTTGCATATTGGAAGGCCTTGGTTCATCTATTGCTTCTTTGATTTTCTTGCAAACTGATTTCAGAAGCTTTATCTTGGCCCTGTGCTGTTGCAGGCCCTGCTGAGGTCTGTGCTAATTAAAGCAGTTATGTGTCAGTTCTTAGTGCCCCGAAGAGGGCCTCTACTCCTACCCTGGGGCCTGAGTACCTTCAGTACCTCTGTCTGGGTCACAGACAAGGAGCTAAACTCTGCTGAACACCAGGTCTCTGCATGATGGCCCTGTTTTGATTAGTCAAGGCACAACTGTGCTGCTAAAGTTGAAATGTTAACTGGATGCTGAGATGATCAGATGYCTTAGCACTAGCTGCCTTATGATTGCATTTATGATATCGCAGGACTGTGACTTGGCTCTTCCTCCCCTACAAAAGCAAAGCAAAGCAATATTCTTGTATTGTTACATGAACCAAGGAATGTATGTTTTTTGGGGGGAAAAAAAAAGGAGACCTAGAAATCATTTTGAACCATTCAAAATGTTCTAGTTTAGTAGAGCAAAATGTTCTGATTTTGATTTTAAATTATCAGTTTAGTTTACAAGTTAAAAAAAAACTTACCAAACTACTGTTAAAAAAAAAATGGGGCGTTGTGTCGAACTCGACTTTTAGTAGTTTTGAACAAAAAGCATTTTCTAGCAGAGAGAATCAGCAGTTATGAAAAAGGCACTGAGGWCAGCTAGCACACGCTAGTACAGCATGGAGGAAGCTGCAAGGGCAGCTRGGGGTTTTTAGACTATATGTGCACTATAACGTGCAACCCTTGAACTGTATGTGCACCATAACGTGTGACCCTTCAACCATATGTGCACTATAACGTGGGACGTCAACGACCCTCGGGTAAGCGCAGCGGGGGAGTGGCATACAACCGTTACGGCTTCCCGCCGCTAGATAGTGCCCGCTCCCCCCTCACGGCTCTATGGCTCTGCGCCGCTGCGGGCGCTCTTGCCACGCTTCCGCTCTGTGTTTCGCGGGGCTTCTTTGCGCTTCTGGCGGCTGCCCTCGCGGCTGCCTGTCTCAAAGTGACCGTTAGCGCGCAGATGCTGCACTCTGGGTGCCGTCTGTCAGCTTCGGCGCTTCTTTACGTTTAGTCCGTCCTCCGCGGGGGGCTCCTCTCCCTTAACAGAGGGAGCACCGCGGAGGTCCGGAGCTCGCAGGCAGCGCGCCCCTCCTGACAGAAAATGGCCGCCGCGCTGCGTTGCGCGGAGCGAGGCCGGGGCCGGGGCCGGGGCCGGGGCCAGAGCCAGATCGCCGCTGCGGCAAGATGGCCGCCCTATCTGCGTAAGCCAGAGTGCCCTGAGTAAACATGACCCTGGCGCCTTCTTCCGCTTCCGGGGGCTGCTGCGGCTGTCTCGCCCTCAGCGGCAATGGCGGCTCCCTGCGCGCTGTGGTTCGGGGACCAGGTAGCGCCTGGCCGGAGCGGTTGGGTGGCCCGCGGGGAAGGGGGACAGGGTATGGGGGGAGGGCGGCGGCAGCACTGACCTGTGGCCTGCTGCAGGCGGAGCGGGTGGCCTGCCCCTACGACGCCCACCACCTTGTGCCGCCGTCGTCGCTGCAGAGGCACGCGGCGTCCTGCCGGCTCCGCAGGATGGGCTACTCCAAGGAGGAGGAGGTGGGTGCCGCGCCGGGCCGCCGCCCGCCTGCGGGCGCTGCTTGCTGGCGGCTTGGAGATGGTGTGTGTGGAGGGGGAATGTCGTAACTGGTATTTTTCTTTGGGGATTTTTCGCCTTTTCTGCTGAAATGAGCCAGTTGGAGGGTGAATCCCCACGCTGAGCTCTTTCGAGAATGGTCCGGTTGTCTGAGCGGTTCCCGGTGCTTGGGGGGCTCGGCGAGAAGGAGAAGCCGCTTCCTCGTAATCCCCCCGGGACAGGCATTCCCGCACAGGGGGCTGCAGAGGCCTGCGGCGGTTGCTGTCACTTGTGTGGTGGTGTTCTGCCTGAATGACTTGTCTTGCAGGATAAAATGTATGACTCCAGCTTTTTCTATGAGAAGCTGAAGATACCCACTGTCACCATGGGTAAGTGTGCAGCTGGCTGAGGGAACCCTGGGCCTTTGCGTGAAGACTCGGTCCTTGTAGCTGCAGGATAGGGGCAGATGACCACCGGGGACACTCCCAGGGTGGCAGAATCCAGCTCTTCGCAATAGCACATTGTAATGCCATTTGTAGCTTCCTAAGATGTACTAGAGAAATTGAGTATTTACATCACTTAAATCTGTTTTGTCTTGTTGTGATACTTTACCTTACTTTACAGATACCACAATTCTGTCACTGTGTAATTCTGCTCTGTAGAACAATTGACCTTTTTCATCTTCAAATCCAAGGAGGATTTTTTTTTCTTATGTTGATGTAAGGAGTACATAGCAAGAACCTATACAAGTGCAGAAAGTGTGTTTGTATTAAAATACATTCTTAGAAGGCAGAAAAGCTGTCTTTAAAGTTTAGGGGTGTAGTAATGGTGTAGAACAAAGTTGCTGTACATACATATATATATATATATATATATATACATATATGCACACACCAGATACACATAGATATACATATATTCTTTTTTTTTTCATATCTGTGTAACCCAGAAATCCTTCTTTTTTGTCACTTCAATTAAAAAGTGGAATAAATTTAAATAGCATTTTAGTTCATACTCTGGCTATGGACAAATAAACTGCTAATGTTCAGTAAAATACCATAAGTCTCATAATAGAGGTTGTAGAATAAAGACTATTCCATACTGCATTCTTGATGTAAAAGTTCTGTGATATTTTATTTTCTCTTTCTGCAGATAAAGATCTACTGTTTCACATTGTTCAGCAAGCTAGAGCTGAAAGTGCAAAAGAAGGTGTAGGCTACAGCCAAGGTAACTAGAACATAGATATGAAGAGAGCTCATCTGTAGAGAGCTGCTCTTACCTCTTCCCCCTGCCAGCTTCATTGATTTAATTTGTGAATTGCTGTTAGGATTCTTTCTTTATTTATTTATTTTAATATTCCTTCCCTTGTATATTTTGGAGCATAATTACCTTCTCTACTCAGGGCAGCCAAATGACGGAATGTGAGTCTTTAGTGCCCAAACCCATAGTTCTCATCAGGACTGGAAAATCATCACTGCAAAATTCAGGAAAATTTCTAGAGCATTCATTGCTCACTTCCCATCCCTCTGCCTACAATTATCTTCTTGCCTGCATTTCCTGGAATTATCCTCTGCCCTTTGGGGCCCAGTTGCTTCCCAGGCTGGCTCCAATCTTGTTCTTCATGGAATGGCTGGGGAGCAAAGGAGGGACTGTGTGTTTTATTTGGTTTAAAGATTCATTGTTAGCCATGAGCTATATGTGCTTTCCACCTCTCCTCAGATCAGAAACAAAAAAAAGTGTACTTTTATTATGTGGAATTATTTCAAGACCCTGCTAAGAAGTGGTGTAATAAATATGCTGCTACCTCAGCAAATTTGATGCTGTCCTTTCCTGCTCTCATCAAATAGTTTCTCTGTCTCATTTTTCAGTGAGTTTTGTGACCAGTCTAGGGTATAGGTGAAAACTAATTTAGGCTTCTCTTTGGGAGCTGAGACCGAGATAGAGCAGAAAAGTGTGGCTACTTACAAAAACCACTGTAGTGCTGCAACATATGCTTTAGAAATTAGTGCAACGCCTGAAAGATACAGTATTTACTGTCTGTGCAGTATTTACTGTCTGTGCAGGAGGAAAAGTGCATTTGTTCCGCTTTTCTGACTTTACTGTCAAATACAGTAGCACCATTTCAGGCATAGATTTTTCATATTGTCTTTGTTTTCTCAGCTTAGCAAAAGGAATTTTAACAGTCAGTTGCTTGGGAAGAAGTTTTGTTTGCTTGGCACCATATTTGGGGCATATCGGGTGTATTTTCACTAGAGAGTGGTGGTAATTTAGCAATTTGATGCAAGTACATTCAAGTAGAGAGGAAACAGATAAACCTTATACCAAGTGGTGAATTGCAAAGATATATCTCTGAGCCACTAGATGCCAGTGTTTGCTATCCGGTTTTTGTTGCAATCTTGCATTTATTTGAAGAGAGTGCTGGTGCGATATTGAATGTTTTCTTGACTTACATTAAGATTTACTGACTTGGAATTATTTGCTTAATTTAAAGTCTTCRACAATAAAGGGACAAATAGAAAGCATTATTCATTGAATATTTCCTTTTGACTAACTGTATCAAAGGAAGGTTTTTAAATTTCTTTTAAAAAAGCTTCTAACCATATTTAAAATAACTATATAATGGGAAAGGAAGACTGATCTTGATAACAAGCTGTGGGAGTCTTGTAAAATCACAAGCATATAGCTATTAGGGCACTTTTATGGACTTCCGTGACCCTGGAAGAACAGTGGATTCTAAAAATAAAATGCCAGTATTTGTATATTTGTATTTAGTCATTTAACATGAAAGTGGAAAGTCCCTCCCCCTGTTTTGTGACTTTAGTTTGTTTCAAGCATGATATGAAAGATTGTCCAGCTTCCAGTTAAGTCCTTCTTTACATAATCTAGAGAAGCAGTTGCTTTGCTATTGTGAAGATAAGTGTTGGCTCTTCTTTCTTCTTGAAAATGTATGGGTCTGTGTGGGATTGCCTTATGGTTTGTTGTGCCTTACAGGGACAAGGCTTGATTGTAGGGAGCAGGATTATGAGGGTCAGGTCAATGGTTACTAGGAATTTGAATGTTCTCAAGTAAAACACTTTTCTGCAGGCAATATCGTAGAATGCTGTATCCTGCGTTTTCAGGGAAGTCACTTTGCTGCTGGTACAATGGATTGAGAGTGGATTTACTGCTTGTTCTGGAGGATGTATGTTTTAACCAGGGAATAGGAAGACAAAGTACCAGACTAATCTTAATTCAGGGAAAGAAGAGTTAGCAGGCAGTGAGGTTGTTTTGATCTTGGAAATACTTTTGTAGCCTTTTTAGCTATAACTGTCTATGATAGTCTGTTTTAAAAACTCTGAAGAGAAAATGGCAATGTGACTGATTTGCGTGAGCAACATTCAGTTATGTAGTCTCCTAGACACTTTGGCTCTTGTTGACAGAACAACAAATAATTTGCAGCTAGTACTTCACAGAAAATTTTAGGAGTAAGATTCACTCTTAAGTTAGAGCTGCTTAGACTGGAAATTCATCTTTCTTGTTTTAGCTTGTAAGCTAAAAGCTGAGGTTGGGACAATATACAGAGCTTAACTGGAAACATTTTAGGGGAACTTACATTTTTTAATCTGACCTAATGTGTTCTCTTYGAAACATATGAAAACTCGTAACTACAGTATAAACGATGGAGGGAGGTTATAGAATCTCTGTGGTTTGGCGGGACTGGGGTTTCTGTTTTCTTTAAGCAATTTTTATCCTTTCAAATTAAGAAAAATGGAACTCCATACAGTTTTACATAGAGAGGATGAAAACAACATGAGTGTTGCCTGCATCGTTTGCTTGCTGAGTTTCCCAGTGTTTTTCTATATTGTCTTTCTGTCCTATTAAAAACAATTCTCTGGTCAACTTTCAGGATCTTACTCATCATTGCCTGTGGAAGTTCCTCAAAATCACAAGCGTTTCACCTGTGACCTGACCCAAGCTGATCGCCTTGCTCTTTATGATTATGTTGTTGATGAAACAAAGAAACAGAGGTCTCGGTCCCAAATCACAGAAAATGACAGTGATCTCTTTGTGGATTTAGCAGCAAAGATCACTCAAGGTTTGAAAAACAGCCTATTGTTGAGTTTGTTGCTCAGAACTTTCACTGTATGAAGCCTCAATGCTCTTTTTTTTCAGCACATATATTGTATGCATCTCGGTGGAAGGGAGGCACTTTTGTCTTTGCCGTAACTGACTTCAGGTTACTTAATATTAACAACTTACTGTGAAGCTGAAGGAACAGTATTTGCTGCAAGAGACGATGAAATTAAAGACATTTAAGAGTAAAAGCCTAACGAGAGGTTGGCAGTCATCTGGTAGAGTTCTAGAGCAATATATAAATGGTATGTCAGACCAGGCTTCTTAGCACTACTGAGTCATGCCAGTTTGTATTTGTATCAGCTGAAACGTGTGTGTTACTCTTGGGCCCTGCTATGCCTAGGAGGTAGAATAGTGTTTGCCACCTACACATATAAATGCTTTACAAAATTTGTTTTTCTCAGTCTTTGTCCTGTAATAATACTGGCTTTGAAAAGATGGTCTGTATTTTGGATACATTGATTTGGATCACTGTTAGAAGACTGAGATCACCTAATAACTTTTGCATGGTAGATTTTCTAGTCTTGTGTAAACATCTAGCAAGACAGTTGGAGAGGACGCATGTGCTAAACCTTGTTTCATGATAGTTTCTGTAGAAACTACTGGAGAAACTTCTGTTCAAAAGTGACACAACACTTTGTGTTTCAGACTATTAAGCAGCAGAATTATGTACCTACAGGTGCTGATGTCCTGCTCTTGACCATTTGCTGTACTTCTAATTTTTTGTTAGATGATAGTCAAAAAGGTCCAAAGTCACATCTTGAGATTCTGGCTGAAATGCGAGACTACAAAAGGCGACGACAGTCATACAGGGCTAAGAATGTTCATATAACAAAGAAGTCTTACACTGAGGTGAGCATCTAAAGAGGAAGCTATGATGAGGCTTTTTGCACACAAGTATTTATTTTATCTTAGCATAAACAATAATATGCCTGTTCAGTCAAGGAAAATGTCTCTCTTGTGCTTGCATCCTCCCTTATTAGAGTTGCAAACCACAGAGAAATTTTTTTAGTCAAATCAAAAAAATGTTTGTTGCAGCAAGTTGCAAATAACAGCAGCATTTCTGTCAAGATTGAGTTCTATGGAATTTGTGTGAAATTGCCAACAAAATACAGTTACTGTCTGTTATAAAATGATGCTATTAAAGTTATGCTGGATTTTTATTTCTGAAAAAAACAACTATCCATTTAAACATATGTACAGCTTTTTCAAGCAGTATAACCTCCCATCTAGTTGCTACTTCAAGCCACTACCATGACATGCTACTTTTTTTTTTTTTTAATGCATCCTTTTTTCATAATCTTTAGGTGATTCGGGATGTGATTGGTGTGCATATGGAAGAACTCAGCAATCACTGGCAGGAGGAGAATAGGTTGGATAATGCAGAAATATGTGAAGGCGGGAAGTCAAAATCTTCGGGAAGGTATGCCACAGTTAGCAAATTCCTAATGAACGCTAAAATGCTTTCTGTGGGATCATCAGCACTCTGAGAGCCTGTAATGCTAGCTTATTATCTCTTCATAATAACACATACAAACCTTGTGTGACACGCACAAACAGTTTATCTTATACTAGTTCTATTAAGCTCCTGCTCGAGAAGCTCTGTCTCCGTGAAGAATGGGGAGAAAGTGAATTGTCAACTTCCTTTCATGGGTAAAGAGCTGAGTTTTAAGTGATCCATGTGAACAGATAGTTTTGCTAGAGCTGGGGAATTAATATTGCTCCCCTGTGTGCAAATGTCCATCTGTATGATAGCTAGGGATGGAAAAACACCTGGAAACACATGTGCACAATTTCTTCCCCTCTTCACCAAACTGCAGGAAATGGTTTGCTAACACAATAGTGTTTTACACATGCATATTTTGTCTGTTAAGCAACACTACACACTCTACCATGCATTTGCCATGGTTCCATTTTTATTACCTGCTAAAAGTCTATTTTGTTGCATTTCTTGAAGAGTGCTTTGAGATGAAAATACTGTTGAAGTAGTTTCTGTAAGTGTTCGTTTTTAGCATTAAAATAAAGGTAAATGAAATAGAAGATCAGTTGGGTTCTCCAACTGCAGGTAGTAGCTTAAGGCAGGCAGTTACAGAGTGAAGGATTTAGAGCTAGACTCTGAACTTCTACAGTCTCCTGTTTCATAAGCAGAGGTGCCTCTCAAGGCTGTTCTAATACTATGGTTGTATAGAATAACAACTGTATGAAAACGTGCATGTAGGAACATGGACTCGGGCTCTTCTTTTGGGAAGCATTTATTGTATTTTGGGGGGAGATCCCCAGACTTTATAATAGAGATTCCCTCCCTCTTATTACCATTATTAGGTCATTATATTACAAAAAAATGTTACTGAAAACAATAGTGATGGTAAAACTTTTTTATTGAATAAAACCAGTAACCTTCTGTTTTTCAGAAGGGAAGACAGGCGGTCAGCTTCTGTGGATTCACGGCAGTCTGGTGGAAGCTGTAAGGATACTGATCGCACAAGACATAGGAGAGAGACCAGCAGGAGTCCAAGCAAACGAAAAAAGAGTCGTGAAAGAGGCAAAGACAGAGATTCTCGGAGAAAAAGAGAAAGGTGAGCCTAGATAGTATCAAATGACTTCTGCTTCTGAATCGGGTAGCAGTACCGATACGCCCATAAGAATTTAGTGCAAAGAATTATAATATTCAGTCCAAATAAAAAGCTAGGATAATCTCATATAGTTATACCAAGCCAGTGGCATGAGGTTAGTAACACTAATAAAACAATTTTCTGTGATATAAAGAGTGATCCAAATTTTAGCATTTACTCTCATCTGAAAGATGATACTTTTAACAGCATGCTGCAGGATTAGTTCTATGCTGTGTCAGGGTATTTTTTTTTCTTAATTGGACCATCTGTCCCCATGGTAGTACTGATTATGACATGTGCTTGTCAAGTCTAATGCAGACTTCTGTCAGGATTTGCACTGAGGCTTAACAGATTGGACTATTTGTTTCACTAATGTGTATATACACTCCCTTGACTAGCTTTTCCAAATTGTTCTGAAGCATCCAGTGCTGTTGCTTTTTTTGTAGTTTTGGTCATGCTTTTAGGTAGAAGCAAACACATATAGGCCAGATCCTATAATGCTGTCAACAAAAGCACTCTTGCTTACCTACAAGACTATAGGTCCACAGGACTTGTGCTTGAACAAAGACTGTGATGCTGGAAGGAAGTGCATTGTCCCTAACATCTATGGAAGAAATGTTGAATGATATGCATGGCTAGGAACAACTACTTGTCTCAAAACTGGTTTCAATACATAGTTTAGAATGTACTGCAGCACTAACTGCCATTGTGGAATTGCGTGATATGGCATTGAAAGAGCATGAGAAATCCTCTTCTAAGTTGGGGAAAAAAAAGTAAACTGTTAACAAAAGCTTTCCAGTTTCTGAAACTGAATGTTTTCTCATTGTTCAGATTCTGCCAGTGTAAGCCTAACAGGACACATGATGATTGTTTCTTGTTTCAGGGAAGAAGACAAGCATCACAGCCATAAAAGAAGAAAGTAGAAGCAAGAACATGACAGTGGTGTTTGTCAGCTGTTTAAAAAAACTACTTCCACGGGAAGTGTTATTACTACTGTGTGTGTGCCAAGGACACACAATACTGGGATTGCCTAACAAACAGCTGCGCTTGGATACAAAATGAAAGTCTCAGGTCTTGCCAGGATGCAAGGTGTAGATATCAGCAAGTGTGCAATACTAATGCATCTAAATAATGTTAGCTAGCTGTCTCTTGTCCATTTGAGTGTAGGCTGACAGCAGAAACTGAGAGAAACTGTATTACTTTGCTTTCCTGGCCTATAAATAACATATCCAAAAGGTGGATCTGAAGCAGGGCAGTACACATGTTCACAGACTAGGCTCAATTACAATTAAAAAGCATGGAAACAACTCCCCTCCCACCTGACCTTTGTCACCTCTGGGAATAGTGTTTCAGAAGGACTGAAAGCAGAGCTGTTTATGGCATATGCCAGAGGGTATAATGCAGATTTCACAGTTCTCTAGCAACCTAAGTATCTTCAACTGCAGTTGTTGCTTTTAGTAGTTGAAAAATGACAAAAAGACAATTGGGGAAAGTAATTGCTTCTATGCTCATGTCTAAAGAAACTTAAGACCAATGTAATGCGGCAAAGATTTTATGAATAAGCTAACTGCTCATCATAAAGCTCTCCAAAGAAACTAGCTGGAAGGTACCAGGTTGGCTTTTTAAACACTGGGAATATATCAATTTCCTTCCAGAAGTAACTAGAAAAAGCTTCCTGCAGACTAACATCTAAGTATTAGATGTTTAGAACAGTTAAGATCTAGAAGACATACCTTTCCTTATCAGAAAACAAGACATACTATTTTAAAATTAGTCATTAATTAGAAAGTCCATCTAAGAATGTAAAAAGATACCTTTTAAGTTCTCAAAGGGTCCTAATGATGAGGAAAAATAGGTGGTAGAGATGCAGTCCTTCATATAGTTGTTTTTTTCATCACCTCAGCCACAGGGTTCATGTTGAGTAGTGCTTGATAAAACTGCTTGTTTTATAGAGCTTATTCATGTAGACTCAGTGGTCAAAAGACACACTCTATTTGTGCAAGAGTCAAAAGTCAGAGCTATGCAGAAGCATAATGAGAAATGCACTCAGTGTAACAGTCCAGACTTTTCTAAGTAAAATTTATTTTATTTTCCTAAAATTAAAATATAGTTAGAAAGATCCCTAGTAAAATACATTTTACTCAGTATAAACAAATGAGTGAAAACTCCCAAAGTGTGGACAGATTGGAGAACTGTATAACCATGCATTCAACTAACATCCAGTAAAACAATTTCAGGAGTAGGATCAAGGAAGAAAAGAGAGTGCCAGAGAAGAGGATGATTTCCTTTTGTCATTTGTAAGTTGTTTTTTTGTTTGAATAAAAATAATTTCACATATTTATTCCATTCTTTTCCCTCACGTGGTACTGAACGGTAGCTTTGATAAAGACAGTGTTGAAGGCTGAGTCAGAAAGTTTCTGAGCTGCACCATGCCATCTTGCTGGTCACTGGAAAGGAATAAATCAAATGTTTTAGAACAGCACTTTAATATTGTAAAGTCTAGTGTGCTGGTAAGACACAAACATTGAACAAATGGGCAGCATCAAGTCTTTCCCAAATGAGCATACATAGTCCTCGCAGAAGAGAGAGATGATAGAGCAAGTATTTGATTTTTTACTACCTTTTAAACTATCCYCACATAATGCTTCTATCAGAAGGTCAGAATTGAAATGACCTGCTGGAATACAAATATAGTCTAAAGCTGAAGTAGAAGATAAAAAAAGAATAAAGGCATAGATGCAGTATTGCCCTTGTTCTAACATAAAAATTTATGCTGAGTACTTTGAAGCAAGTCCTAACCACTTCTCCTTCTTCCATTTAGGAATATGTATCTGAATAAAGGAGGCATAGGTCCAAATGCATACCAAATGCAACTGCATTACAGGAAAGATCTTACTAAATGTTACATGAGTGGGAAAAAAAAATTCCTGAGACACTAAAGTGGTAACTTTGATGGAATTGTTGAGATGGTTTCTCTTCCTGAGCAGCTTCAGTCCTGTCTTGCTGAACAGTCTACCTCAGTAATAGAATATCCTGCAGTGACAATTTTGGCAAAATTAATTACGCAATATATAAAGATATAAGTACTTCCTTTAAATTTAAGAAGTTTTATTAAACTACCACTAAGAAACTCCAGCTACACAGCTAGTCTTTTCTGTTCTGCCTGCTCAGTCGAGCTGCTGTTTGGTTTTATGTAAAGACCTAAATGGTCTGGGATCTGAGGTTTAATAGACAGGAAAGAGAGAGGCATCTGGGAAAAAGAGTTATTTTAAAAGGCATCTATTTTAACTGAAGTTACTGAATTTAACTGAAAACTATAGAGTTTCTCCTCCAGCCTAGTAGCATTTAATTCCTGGTAAAGCCCTTTCCTTTTTTTTTGCCATAAACCTTTGTTGCTGAATCACAGAATGGTTGAGGTTGGAAGGGACCTCTGGGGATCATCTAGTCCAAACCCCCCTCCCCCCTGATCAAGCAGGGTCACCCAGAGCATGTTAGACAGGATAACATCTAGGTGGGTTTTGAATATCTCCAGAGAAGGAGACTCCACAACCTCTCTGGGCAACCTGGTCCARTGCCCTGTCACTCTCACAGGGAAGAAATTTGCCCCTCACATTCAGGCAGAACTTCCTGTGGTTCAGTTTCTGCCCCTTGCCTCTTGCCCTGTCACACGGGACAACTGAAAAGAGTTTGTCCCCGTCCCCTTGACATCCTCTCTTAAAGGTATTTGTAGACATTGATAAGATCCCTCCTGAGCCTTCTTCAGGCAAAACAGGCCCAGCTCTGTCAGCTGTTTCTCACAGGGCAGATGCTCCAGCCTTCTGATCATCTTTGTAGCCCTATGCTGGACTCTCTCCAGTAGCTCCATGTCTCTCTTGCACTGGGGAGCCCAGGACTGGATGCAGTACTCCAGATATGGCTTCACCAGGGCTGAGTAGAGGGGCAGGATCACCTCCCTCCACCTGCTGGCAACACTCTTCCTAACGCACCCCAGGAGACCATTGGCCTTCCTGGCCACAAGAGCACATTGCTGGCTCATAGTCAGCTTATTCACCAGGACTCCCAGGTACTTCTCCACAGTGCTGCTTTCCTGCAGCTCCAGCAGCTCAGCTCCCAGCCTATACTGGTGCATGGGGTTATTCCTCCCTAGGTGTAGGACCCTGCACTTGCCCTTGTTGAACCTCAGAAGGTTCCTCTCTGTGCATCTCTCCAGCCTGTCCAGGTCTCTTCCTCTTCCACATTCTGTGGATTTTCTTCTTCTGTCTAAATTTGGCCAAGAGCTCCTTGCTCACTCATGCAGGTCTCCTGTCCCTTTTGCTGCACTTCTTACTCATAGGGATACACCGCTCTTGAGCTTGGAGGAAGTGATGCTTGAATACCAGCTAGCTCTCCTGSCCCCCCCCTTCCTTCTAGGGCCTTAACCCATGAGATTCCACCAATTAGGTCTCTGAAGATGCCAAAGTCCGCTCTCCTGAAGACCAGGGTTGCAATCCTGCTTGTTGCGCTTACTTCTTTCCTGCAGGATCCTGAACTCCACCATCTCATGGTCACTGCAGCCAAGGCTGCCCTCAACTGTCACATCTCTAACCAGTCCTCCTCTTTTGGTAAGGACAAGATCCAGCAGAACACTCTTCCTCGTAGGCTCCTCCACCATTTGTGACAAGACGTTTTCATCGATGCGTTGCAGGAGCCTCCTGGACTGCTTGTGCCTTGCTGTGTAGTCCCTACAGCAGATGTCAGGGTGGCTGAAGTGCCCCATGAGAATCAGGGCTTGTGAACCTGAGGCTACTTCCAGCTGTCTATAGAAGGCTTCATCAACTTTCTCTTCATTTTAAAAGATAAGAAGTGAGTTATTTTTTCAGAGAATTGCTCCACTTCTCAAGGAAAGCATGAAGTTACAGACTGCCTGCTGCAACATTTTTAAACCGAGTTAGGCTATACATCAAGGATGATCAATTTACTACTCTTGCCAGTGGTAGATAAATTTGGAATAGGAGCTCTATGTTTCTGTGCCCTTCGGGCTTTTTCCTTGACTGCAGCAGGTGAAAGGAAATCTCACTGTGGTCTCACATCCCCCAGACTGTTACCAATTCTGAAATCTCTGTACTTTTGTACTACCAAGTACACTTCAGTTCCTGAAACCTTGTGAGAGTTTCAGACATGAATCTGCATTTACTGTCCTGTAGCTAGTGGCGTCCCCCAGGGCTCAGTACTGGGTCCCATCCTGTTCAACTTCTTCATCTATGACCTGGATGAGGGGACAGAGTGCCTCCTCAGCAAGTTTGCTGATGATCCCAAGCTGGGAGGAGTGGCTGAGACACCTGAGGGCTGTGGTGCCATTCAGAGAGACCTGGACAGGCTGGAGAGATGCGCAGAGAGGAACCTCCTGAGGTTCAACAAGGGCAAGTGCAGAGTCCTGCACCTACGGAGGAATAACCCCATGCACCAGCACAGGCTGAGGGCTGACCTTGTGGAGAGCAGCTCTGCAGAGAAGGACCTGGGAGTGCTGGTGGATGACAAGTTGAGCATGAGCCAGCAATGTGCCCTTGTAGCCAAGAAAGCCAATGGTCTCCTGGGGTGCATTAGGAAGAGTGTTTCCAGCAGGTGGAGGGAGGTGATCCTGACCCTCTCCTCAGCCCTGGGGAGGCCTCATCTGGAGTACTGCATCCAGTTTTGGGATCCCCAGTGCAAGAGAAACATGGAGCTACTGGAGAGAGTCCAGCGTAGGGCTACAAAGATGATCAGAGGGCTGGAGCACCTGCCCTGTGAGGAACGGCTGCAAGAGCTGGGCCTCTTTTGCCTGAGGAAGAGAAGGCTGAGGAGGGATCTTATCAATGTCTACAAATACCTTTAAGAGAGGGTGTCAAGGGGACGGGGACGAACTCTTTTCAATTGCCTCCTGTCCTGTCACATGGGACAATGGGCAGAAATTGAAGCACAGGAAGTTCCGCCTGAACACGAGGAGGAATTTCTTCCCTGTGAGAGTGGCACAGCCCTGGCCCACATTGCCCAGAGAGGTTGTGCAGTCTCCTTCTCTGGAGATATTCAAGGCCTTCCCAGATGCAACCCTGTCTAACATGTCTAACCCATGTCTAACATGTCTAACCCTCCCTAGAGCATGGGAGGGTTGAGCAGGGAGGTTGGACTAGATGATCCCCAGAGGTCCCTTCCAACCTTACTGATTCTACAATTGTATGATTGGAGAGGAAGTGGGAGGCAAATGAGACTAACAAAAAGATGAAATACTTTTTTTCTGAAATGAGGGTTATATTAATAATAAAGAAGAGCTATTATGAAAAGAATTATTAAAAATTGGTACCCTGGTATCTGTAATCACAAAAAGATCATCCAGTTCATTTGGTCCCTCTGCATTTATGAATTCCCATGTGCACGCAGCTAAGACAGAGAGACTAATTCCAGATAGATAGTAGGAAACAGTAGTAGGAAACTGGATAAATTAGTGGCAGTTTCACTGAAAGCCGGGTTGAACACATGATCAGTCTTATACAGCTGTGTCTAGCAGGAATATATGCAATTTCATGAATGTATCCTTGCCTCCATCTGTTTAAAAGTTAGAGATTTTGCCACCAACTCATGTGGGCACAAGAATTCAAATAACTAATCTGGGTGCAATGGAGATGAGCTTTTCAGCTGTAGCATTTAGCATGAATTAAGCCTAGTTAGCGTAGGTGTTTACATAAGCCAAAACATTTTATCTTACTTTTTGCTATAGTATTAGACAAAATATGATCAACAACCTGTTTGAAACAGACTAGTTTTGGTGTGCTCAAGAAAACAGATAGCTTAACTATGCAAATAACCTGCTGATCATCAAGAAGTGCAAATGTTTAAAAGAGTCCAGAACCACAAATGGTGAGTACCAACAATGATGAAAGCAAATCAGAAAATGGCATTGCATTTTGAATAGACTGATCATGTACAAGGTATTTTCTACCCAAACCTGTAAGAAGGACACTTAAGAATACTGGGCGTAACCAGAGTACACAAACACACACACACACACACAAAAAAAAAAAAAAAACAGGGAAACCTCATGACTGTATTAGCATTCAGAGCCATCTTAATGTCCAATCCCACTTATGCCACCTGCCCCATAAAGTATTGTGTGCTATTTAGCAACTAGACCTTTGATACGACACTAATAAATAATTACTTTGTCTTGATATATGAGACATGTCATTCAGAGTTTCATCATATCTTGATAAACTGCACTACACGAAGTCAAGAGGCTGCCTCTTTATTACAAAGAAAGCTAAAGATGACACAACAGCACCTGAAAGATCTGAACAACACAGCTGGCCTTGATAGCCACACCTTGATAGGAGAACTGCTGAGCAGTGAGTTTTCACTTAACCTGCAATCTACATATCTCCTGCTGTCAAGAACTGCACCAGTTCATGGCATGTTGAAAAGACTAATACCACTCTATAAAGCCAGCAAAAAGAACAAACTGGAAATATACTTAACCTCCCCAAATCAGTACGAATTACACCAAGAAAGGAAGAACAGTGCAGGTCAGATGACCTGTAGCCTTTGTCCTTCATACCCACTAAAGGCCAAGACAACTTCAAGAGGGACAACATACCATAGGTAATACTACAGAACTTCAAGAATCTTAGAATTTAGTAATCTACATATTAAAATTTCATGTTTAAATTTTTACTTACGCTTGTTTTTTAATGGCGAGGAGGAAAGCTTCAGTTTTCTCCTCTGGTATATCTCCATCTATACCGGCCAAATATGAGTAAAGGAATGAGAAGGTTTCAAATGCAATGCGAGCTGGTCCTCCATCTGGGTCAGTTGTTAAAATTTCACAGGCATATTTCATGGAACTCAGTAAGGACTGTAAGGATTCCAATCAAGAAATGAGAAGAACAGTATCAGAGCCATGAACGTGCTTTATATACCATGACAAAATACAGCCCGTAAGCTACTGAAAATGAGTGCAAGTGAAATTAAGGTTAGGTTCTATCATTATGTAGCTTTCTACACCAAATTAATCTCCAGGCGCAGGTCTAGGGATGGAAACAGTAATGAAGTTCTAGTAGAAATGAGAGGTTTTTTTTAAAAAAAAAAAAAAGATTCAGAAGAATCCTACAATACTTAAAGATTGCAAGGGCTAGTCTAAGCCCTATCTCTGATACAGCTGAATTGCACGCCATATTGCTCAAGGCCTGGTATATCTATTGCTGGTATAATTGGTATGATACTGTTTGATTTTTACGAATGCTGATATTCATTAGCTTTCTTCCTTGCAATTATGTTATCATTTTAACAGGTAGTAGAAAAAGCACTATGGCAGTAGTTGGGGTCAGGGGTAGCTGGAATTGAGAAATGGATTGTTTAAACAGAAAAAAACACAATGATTGCATTGCCAATGCAATCCCACATTTAGAGCTTCCAGATACTAAAGCATCCTTGAAACAATATTTAACATATATTTTTGTCTCACTAGTCCTTTTCCCTCCCACTGTAGAAGTCATGAAAAATGTTATCTCGTATTCATAAGAACATCAGTTTAGTGCAAGACTTAGAATCTCTCATTCTATTGTAAAATGCTCTTGTAACTTTATTAATGTCATTAAAAGAAAACATAGATTTAGTAATATTAACTGCTTCTATGAAAATTTAATCAGCTACATAATCAATTAATAATTGATGTTTTCATTTCTCCCTCCAGCTCTTCTCCAGAGACATTTACATTGATGCTATAAGCATCACTCCTTTATCATCCTCATCATGACAGCACAGTTAACAGACACAGCCAACAGACACAGATTGCTGACCTGATCTGTCATCTAAAGAGGCTTGCAGGAGGCTCAGATCTGGAATGTTGTGGAGAGACTGCCGAGGCTTGTCTGTTCCTCTGACCAGGTGGGCACCAATGAATACTGTCAAGGGCAACTTGGGAAATATCAAACTTAAATACAGAGCTCTGGGGTCAGCTGTCAGTGGCATGGGGGCCCAAATGGTTTTCTCTGGGTTGCCTCTCTGAAGTGCCTGTACACAAATGCAGGCAGCACAGSGAATTAGAGATCTGTGCGCAGTCACAGGGTTATGAACTCATTGCAGTTACGGAGAGGTGGTGCGCCAGCTCGCCTGGCTGGAATGCTGCCATGGGTGGCTACAGGCTCTTCAGGCAGGACAGGTGATGAGGAGAAGTTGCCCTTTGTGTGCGAGAGCAGCTGGGATGCATGGAGCTCAGCCTACGGGTGGGCGATGGTCTGACTAAAGGCTTATGGGTAAGGATTAAGGGGCAAACTAGCACGGCTGACACAGTTGTGGGCTTTTGCTACAGGCCACTCGATCAAGAAGTAGTAGTAAATGAAGGTCCGGGACTTCAACCACCCTGATATCTGCTGGAGGGACAACACAGCAAGGCACAAGCAATCCAAGAGGTTCCTGAAGAGTACTGATGACAATTTCCTGAGACAGGTGATAGAGACGCCAACGAGGAGAGGTGCTCTGCTGGATCTCACACTTAGAAACAAGGAAGGGCTGGTTGGTGGGTACAAACATTGGCTGCAGTGACCATTAAATGGAGGAGTTCAGGATCCTGTGAGGAAGAAGCAGGGCAAAAAGCAGGATCACAGTCCTGCACTTCAACAGACCAGACTTTGGCCTGTTCAGGTACACGCTTGGAAGAATCTCACAGGGTAGGGCCCTAGAGGGAAGAGGAGTCTGAGAAAGCTGGTTGATATTCAAGGATCACCTCCTCCAAGCTCAAGAACAGCCCATCCCAATGAGCAGAAAGCTGAGCAAAGTGGGCAGGAGACCTGCAAGTATGAACAAGGAGTTCCTGGTAAAACTCAAAGAAGGAAGTGTACAGAAGGTGGAAGCAGAGACAGGTCACCTGGGAGGAAAATATGTATGCTGCCCACATATGCAGGGATGGAGCTAGAAAAGCCAAACATCACCTGTAGTTTAATCTGGTGAGAGATATCAAGGACAACAAGAAGTGCTTCTATAAATACATCAGTAAAAGGAAGACTAGAAGTGTGGGCTTGCTACTGAATTGGTGACAAAGGACACAGAAAAGRCTGAGATACTGAATGCCTTTTTTGCCTTACTATTTACTATTAAGACCAGCTTTCAGAACTCCCAGGCCAGAGCCCAAGGAGAAAGTCTGGAGAAAGGAAGTCCACAGGTCCTGATGGAATGTACCCGAAAGTGCTCAGGAAGCTGGCAGATGTCATTGCAAGGCCACTCTCCATCATCTTTGAAAGATCACAGCAAACAGTGGAGGTGCCTAAAGACTGGAAGAAAGCCAGTGTCACTCCAGTCTTCCAAAAAGGCAAGGAGGAGGACCCAGGGAACTATAGGCCAATCAGACTCACCTTGATCCTTTGTAAGATGATGGAGCAGCTAATCGTAGATACCATTTCCAGGCACAGGAAGGACAAGAAGGTGATTGGGAGTAGTCAGGCATGGATTCACAAAGGGGAAATCCTGCTTAAGAAACCTGAGAACCTTCTGTGATGGAGTGACTGACTGGAGAGATGAGGGGAGAGCAGTGGATGTTGTCTACCTTGAATTCAGTAAGGCTTTTGACATAACATCCTTACAGGCAGGCTGATGAAGCACCTGAAAGTCCTGGTGGACAAGTTGACCAGGAGCCAGCAATGCGCCCTTGCCTCCAAGAACATCCTCGGGTGCATTAGGCATAACATTGCCAGCAAGTCGAGGGAAGTGACCCTCCCCTCTATTCAGCCCTGGTGAGGCCMCATCTAGAGTAGTGTCCAATTTTGGGCTCCTCAGCACAAGAGAGACATGGCACTCCTGGAGAAAGAGTCCAGCAAAGGGCTACTAAGATGATTAAGAAATTGGAACATCTCTCCTACGAGGAAAGGCTGAGAGAGCCGGGACTCTTAAGGCCAGATAACAGAAGGCTCAGAGAGATCTTATCAGTACCTGAAGTGAGGGTGTAAAGAGGATGGGACCAAGCTGTTTTCAGTGGTGTCCAGTGACAGGATGAGCAGCAAAAGGTACAGAGTGAAACACAAARCTCCTTATCTTAATATAAGAAATAACTTTTTTGCATGTGAGAGTAATTAAGCACTGAAACAAATCACCTAGGGAGATTCTGGAGTCTCCACTGCTGGAGATGCTCAAAAGCCATCTAGACACAGTCCGGGGCAACCTGCTCTAGGCRACCTGGCTCARGCAGCTTAAGGAAGGTGACCCTTCCAACCTCAACTATTCTGCTATTCTGTGATCATATTTTCCACAATCCCAGCTCCTTGTGGACATTCTTGCCACTCTACTGCCACAGCAGTACGGACATCAAAATCCTCCTTTCCAGTTGTKCTTTCCTGACTAAAGCTGACTGAGAGCACAAGCAAGCATGCAGGCTACTCTGCCAGTTGTTGCTTGCAGATACAAAATACATACATAAAATGCAGACACAAAAGCACCACTATACTATCTAACCCCAGAGTCCCTTCACATTAATTATTCTGTGGTCTACTGAATATATAATCATTTACTTCTGTTTATGAAGGCTGCTGTTGTGAACGTACCCCACCAAGCACACTACACCCAAGAGCCAGAATTTTCATCCATTCCACCTCTTCASTGAAGTTGTCCAATTGTAGAATAGCTTTCAGTTGTTCCTCTGGCAAGCACAAGTGTTTCCATTTTTCTTTGAGCTCTGCAACATTCACCAAGGCTTTTGGAGCAAGCTTTAAACAAAATCATAGGACCACATTCAGAATTCTGAGAGCCAGAATGAAGCTAATAATACAGTCCCTCTCCAAAATACACCAAATACTCAACAGACAACCTCTAGGACCCAATTATGTTTTTTGTCTAACACACTAGCATTCCTAAATGGCATTATGTATTTGATAAAGGCTGTTTTGTACCTGTTTGTGCAAGATTTTAAGGAGTCCTAGGGTCAAACCGGTGTCTGTTTTTTGTGTTGCCACAGGCATTTCAATCCTCTCCTTTACAGGAAGGGGCTYGCCTTTTGACAATGCTGAGAAGTAACTAAGTAAATGGAAACAGTAACACATTTCAGTGCCAATGATGATTACAAGCTACACAGAAGTATAAGCTCTTACAATTTTATAAATGAATCTATGTGCTCCTCAATAGAAGCAGCAGCATTCAGCAAGATGTCTAATGCTAGAATTCCTACCCTGCCCCATGCCCAGAGTCCATGCTTCTTCTGGAAGCCGCAATCTTTAAATTTTACCTACTCCTTTCTGTGATACTCCAATAATTCTTAAGGTATTTAATTTGTATCGTGCACAATGTATTAAATCTTTTTTGTCAAAGGCAAGTGATTTATTAACAGAGCATGCTTGGAAAGGCAAAGTGCAAACTTTTTCCAGGAGACTAACTAGCACCTTAAGGCCGACTGTTTTAACATTCTACCCACGGCCTACCTTCTGTCCACTGTAAAATAAAATTCAACAAACACAGCAGAACTGGAATTGGATGCACATCCATTTTAATTGTAAGGCTGCCACGGCCTTGAGAGAGCTATCTCTGGATCTCTACCATTTCTGTCATAGCTAGTTAATAATCTAAAATGTGCAAGAAAAACTTAGTTTTCATTCTGTCAGTGGGAGGTCTGACTTAAACATTTTGGCTATCTTCCTCCCTCWTCTGCCTAGGTCACTCAAACCCACTTCTAGGCAATCTCATACTGTGCAAGTACTTGCAAAGATGCATGGCATACAGCACTGCAGACTGAACTAGCTTAAGTATATAAAAAGAAATACATTATATGTATGCATCTGTAACACCTGGGCTACTTTTCAGCCTGACCAGTTTCCTGGTCTGATTACTCACATRGCTAAACACTACAGCATGTGACAAAACCAAGCTGCTTAATCAACACTAGCATGGCAAGTGAAACCACAGCCATCTTCTGATTTATTCAGTTCCCAAATCTAGGCCTGATCCTACTTCAGATACTCTTACATAAGAACATATTTCAAAGAAGAGGAGTGTACAATGAGCAATAGTCACTGACCAATCTGCTAAGACAGCACTAGAAAGCTGCATCTCATCAGGCCTAAGAAACCTGGAAGCAGCTGATCCTGACTACTTGGTTTAGCAAGTACTCCACACTCTCCTCAAACCAGGAAGCTCATCCATCACACACCACATGYATCATATTCCTAAAAGCAACACACAATTTAAAAAAGTTCCCATTGTTCTTCAACTCCACAGCTGCAGTGATTCAGCTGTGCTTGTTTTTTTCTTAACTGGACTAGCAAGTGCTAACAACTCAAAACAAGATTAGTTATCAGCTTGCCAATCTCCCCTCTGCCCACCTATACACATTTTTCATTCCACCATTCCCCAATTGAGCATATCTTCACAACTACTGCTCTTGGCCACACAAACTGCAGAACTAGAAAAACTGAGCACAAGCAGTTGAGGTAAAAATAAATACACACAAAGAGAAACAGAGCATCTTAAAGCAACTACATCATCTATTGAGAGATCTTTTTTTTCTATGATGTGGACTATCATCTAAAAGTCACAACTTTTCAGGCTCTTTTCTTATTTTGTTAATGTTTAAGGAGATTGTTCCAGGAAACAAACACACAAAACCCTAAGCAAGCTTAGGAATTAGAAAATTACCTCACCTCATTTCCTTTAAATTCTGGTAAGTCTTACATGAGAAAAAAAACTTCAGTCTTCAAGACAGAGCTGTTAACCCCCAAAAAGGAGGGGGAAAAAGGCAATTTTCTGCATGGAACTTAAACTGTTCCACAGATACGCCAGATCTAAACTGCACTGATAAAGTAAATCAAACACATTGTTTTTAACTTGCTGACAGGCTACAGTCAYGCACAGAAGCATGTGCGTGATATACAAATTGGTTAAACATCTATGTCAATTCAGTTGCATAACAGTCAGAAGCAGCGAGATTTTTTTGTGTACGTGTACATACTGCTACATCACTACGAGAATGCTATACTTACCCAGCTGCCCACTGCAAAAYATCATGAGGTTGAGTCCTAATAGCAGCTTTGGTAAACTGCTTCAAAATATCTGGTAGCTCTGGGGGTATTTTGATTTGCTGAGCACAAAACATGGTCTCTGGAAGAGGCATGGTCCTTTCAAGTTTGGCTGCAAGAACCTGAAAGAACTAATAATAAAACAGCAATTGATAGATGGAGAATGCAAATGAAACTAGAGGTGTTTGGGGGTAGGCTTGTACCAAAACTCTCTAGGATCCTTCCATATTCAGTTATTGGGGCTAGCAGGCACTTTACTAACCTCAGAAGGACAAACAGACAAGCACTGAAAGTATCTAAGAACCTTCAACTTGATGAGAACACCAGGCAAAACACTTAACTGAAAATTGGACTCCAACTGTAGCTCCGTATAAGGTGAACTACCCTGGTTTTAACCCCAGATTAATCTCCAAACGCTAGTCAGAGATTTTCTGGGTAGGAAGAAGACAGATTAAAACCAACTCCTTTTACATGTAAGGCAATACACCCTAATAACAAAACCATAGTAATGTAACACTTCAACAGCTATCTTTACATAATTTTAATGGATTTTTCTCTCAAACTTTTTATAATATATCTGTTTATAGAAATCACAGTTCAGCCAAATCACACTAGCAAACATGGAAGCTAGCTATGCTGACAACTAACCATTGCAAGTCAAGGAAAAACTTGTCATTTTTGTATTGAAACTTAAGTATGCAGCTTAGCAAATTTCTGCCATGTCCACACATTTTTAAAAATACTGTAGCAGAATGTTACCAATTTGCACTCTGGGCAGACTTTACAACAGGAAACTACAATGATGACCAAAATACTCACATATGCTGCAATTAGGCATTGTACTTTGCTCACGAAGCGCTACAGATAAATTCGACTCATTCAGAACATCACGTATTTGTTGCAAGGAATCCTAYTCCCCGAGGTCCAAAAGAAGGGACATTAAAGGTTACTGTCTGCCCCTTATCCCATTACACCATGAGTGCACTTATGGGAGATCAAAGCACACTCCTCGTTTTGAGGACAAACTAGAACTTAAGTTTCTTCAGTGACAGCAGTGGAAAACATGTCAGCCATTTGCAGGAGGGAAGGGCAGCAAGAGTATCAAGAGAGGAATCAATATTAGCAGCATCATTTATCCCTTTTGGTGAGAAAAGGGTGCGTATTTGTTGTGTTTCACACAAAGGAAAAATAGTACCTGGCAGGTGAATTTTTTCCCACCCTATCGTGATTCTTCCTTTACCAAACAGCGACAGAGGAATGGAATCGCTGTCATCAAAGCCTGCTTCCAGGATCAAGTCACACTTAAAACCTCATTGCTGGAGTAATGCCAGCACGGTAGTGTTTTCTCCAAAYCTCTCGCAAATCGGTTTCACAGACAGACTGCAGAGCTTGTATTTAATTACCACATTTGTCACATGCTTTTGAAGTACGCAGCTTTCGCCAGAGGACTGACAGGTGTTGGGGGCCCAGCGCCCACGGGAGRACAGCGGGCAGCGCCGACCCCGGACCCGCCGGCACGTTGGGCGCAGCCGCCTTCCCACAGACCCGCGAYGCACCCGCGCGGGCGGCGCCGCCTGCGGCGGCCGCTGCCATAGCAACACGCGGCCGTTACGCGCCCCACCCTGCCCCCCAGGCCCCCCGGGCGCCCCTCACCTCGGCCTGCGCCGCCGCCGTCTCCCGCGCCGCCGCTGTCTCCTGGCAACGCGGCGGCGCTTCTTACGGGCGGGGGCGCCCCAGCAGGGCTGGAACCGTCCTAAGGACGTCCCGGGCAGGGCAAGCAGAGAGCAGGTCGCTCGCCGCGGTCCTCCAGGACCTACTGGCCATGCAGGCGACCCACTGACAGCACCAACTCGGACTCTCTGGGGTAGCCACGCTGTGGCAAGGCACGTCCCGGCCTCGATTCTGCCATTCCTCCTTTCCAGGCTCGGGGGGCACTTTAACAAGCCTTGTCTATGCTGCAAAGTACACATGGGACAAGTCGTTCTCTGAAGTTGTAACTTTACATAGCTGCTGCTTCAAATGACTGCCCGGCTCCTCAGGGCGCACAGAGGAACCATCTTGGCAGGAGTCAGGCTCCACAGTTCTGAAAGTTTGGGACAGAAATACCCCTTACCCATCCCAACTATGCCTATAGCCAAGCAGGTGCTCTTTGCCACCTCGCAGAGCAGAGCTGCATCTGGCTGATTCAGCGTGGCTGCAGACTACCAAGGAGCCAAAGCTACCCATTTCAGAGCCCTCCCCAGAGGACTTGGAGACCTTTGTTCTTACTCCTGCRGCTGAAACCAGCAACAGAGACCACCTGAATCACAGAATCACAAAATGGGTGAGGTTGGAAGGGACCTCTGGGGATCATCTAGTCCAACCCCCCTGCTCAAGTAGGGTCACCTAGAGCATGTTAGACAGGGTTGCATCCAGGCAGACTTTGAGTATCTCCAGAGAAGGAGACTCCACAACCTCTCTGGGCAACCTGGTCCAGCGCTTTGTCACAGGGAAGAAAATTCCCCCTCACATTCAGGAGGAACTTCCTGTGCTTCAATTTCTTCGCATTACCTCTTGTCCTGTCACAAGGACAGGAAGAGTTTGTGTCTGTCCCCTTGGCACCCTACCTTCAGGTACTTAGACACATTGATAAGATTCCCCCTCAATCTTCTCTTCCTCAGGCAAAAGAGGCCCAGCTCTTGCAGCCGTTCCTCACAGGGCAGGTGCTCCAGCCCTCTGATCATCTTTGTAGCCCTACGCTGGACTCTCTCCAGTAGCTCCATGTTTCTCTTGCACTGGGGATCCCAGAACTGGATGCAGTACTCAAGATGAGGCCTCCCCAGGGCTGAGGAGAGGGTCAGGATCACCTCCCTCCACCTGCTGGAAACACTCTTCCTAATGCACCCCAGGAGACCATTGGCTTTCTTGGCTACAAGGGCACATTGCTGGCTCATGCTCAACTTGTCATCCACCAGCACTCCCAGGTCCTTCTCTGCAGAGCTGCTCTCCACAAGGTCAGCCCTCAGCCTGTGCTGGTGCATGGGGTTATTCCTCCGTAGGTGCAGGACTCTGCACTTGCCCTTGTTGAACCTCAKGAGGTTCCTCTCTGCGCATCTCTCCAGCCTGTCCAGGTCTCTCTGAATGGCACCACAGCCCTCAGGTGTCTCAGCCACTCCTCCCAGCTTGGGATCATCAGCAAACTTGCTGAGGAGGCACTCCATCCCCTCATCCAGGTCATAGATTAAGTTGAACAGGATGGGACCCAGTACTGAGCCCT
This sequence comes from Rhea americana, assembly GCF_003343005.1. Lineage (NCBI taxonomy): Eukaryota > Metazoa > Chordata > Aves > Rheiformes > Rheidae > Rhea > Rhea americana. The sequence goes on along the minus strand of NW_028186370.1, from coordinate 1,016,211 downwards.
GGGGGACTCCACTAGCCACAGGCCTCCAACTAGACTATGCACCACTGATGACAACTCTCTGAGCTCTGCCTTTCAGCCAGTTCTCCATCCACCTCACTGTCCACTCATCTAACCCACACTTGCTGACCTTATGTAGGAGGATATTATGGGAGATAGTGTCAAAAGCCTTGCTGAAGTCAAGGTACACAATGTCCACTGCTCTTCTCTCATCTGCCCAGCCAGTCATTTCATCATAGAAGGCTCTCAGATTGGTTAAGCAGGATTTCCCCTTTGGTGCCCTCTGTGAAGTGGCTGGTGCATCTGATATATTGATTATAAAGCAGTGCCTCTTCTTGAGCAGCCTGAGCACTCAGATGAACTCGGTAATAGGATTATTCACTCCAGATTGCCTTCACTCCACGGAAATACATGCTCAGCATGCCTGAAGCAGGCCAATCCATTTCTGAAAAAGAATGCAATCTTACTTGGTGGTGGTGGGGGAAACACCCAAAGCCCCAAGCCCTTCTTGATCCATACCATGCCTCCACTGATGAGGACTTCATTAAGGCCAAACAGTGCAAAGATCAGTAATAAAGTGGTGGCCTCCAAACAAAACCTCACCCATTTTAGTAAATTGTATAATCTTTTCATAAAACACAGTTCATAAACATAATGCTCTGCATAGACTACAGCCAAGTTGGGGCCTCAAAATACTTCGGAGATTCCTACAACTACATAAAAACAAACTTCTGGTCGTGACAGCTCTTTTCATTCAATGGACAGATGCTTCCAAAACTCTTACCTACTGATACCTGTACCAAACATTATCCTGCTGGCATTTACAAGCAAAAATGGAATTTAATTTCACAATGGAGTTTTGCAGAAGTATAATGGGTAAACAGCATAAGTTTCATATTCTCTATCATCCCCAGTCCCARAAGATCCCCAAGATTAGCAGAGAAGTTAATTGAAGTTCATTTCTGCAAAAGGAACATTCCAGCAATACAAATGTAATGCCCTGAATTCTTCCAATTATTGGGTCCAGTGCAGTGAAGTCAATGCATAAAGCTGCCAGATCATGTTATGGGATATAGTAGCATGTAAGGGGAGAGATTTTCTATGAATATTTCATTGCAAACTGTGTATTCTTAAAAAAAGTTATTTTTAGATACATTGGAAATTGGAGGGGGGGGTGCAAAAAGCTAAAACTGTCCTACAAGAACAAAAAATAATTACAAAACATGAGACCAATTCATCACATGCTGCTCCAGAACACTGCTTTATAGATAAAGGGGTCAATAAAGCAATCTTTGTATAATTACATATATAACCCCCCACCCAAGGAAGAAGGGAAAAAAAAAAAAAAAAACTCTCTGCAGATAGAGGAAGAATGCAGACATTGCTCATTCTACTACATGACCCAGGCTGGTCAAGGGTCATATTTAAGTCATGGGAGGAGATGGACAGAAAAAAACGTTACACAAGTTACAATCATTCTTATTACATAGTCTCCTGTTTTATAATCAGACCCAAGTATACTGGACATTTTCTGCTCATGTCTCCTGTTTGTTGCCTATGACAGTTCATCATTACTCATGTTGTTTTAAGTTTGGCATGTTGGGGGTACTGCTGAATCCTTTTTAAGGCTAGCCACTTCTTTTTATACTTAAGGGAACTAATATTTTTAGCTAAAAATAAGATCCTTTTTCATGTAATTATATTAAAACATCTACCTAAAGAGGACTGTAATTCATAGACGCATAAAAGGAAAAAGAGGATGAAGACAGCATAACAAAGAATGAAGACTGGAATGACTTTAGAGTCAGCCAGTGAGTAAAATTAATACCAGCTGGTAAGTGACAGAGGGAGACTGCTCAGTTTCAAGGGCTTGCAGTATAACAGTTCCTAATTATACATGGGTTAATGATAGGCTGTTTAAGGAAACTCAGGATTACACTTCACTATCTAGGTTTCAATACATAAACTGTATTCAATATAAGYAAATACTGAGCTTTGCAGTGTTGTTTATGGAAGCAATAAGGAAGTCCGTTCCCTTTAGGTAGAACTAAAGTTGTTTTCCAGAAACTGAATCGCTCCTTGAAAGCCAAGTAAATTAGCACAAATCACATAAACAAGGCACAGTCCCCTCGACCTACCATCTCATGTGGAACAACTCCAAATAGGTCAAATTTCTCTTACAGGAGGGAAAACAAACAAACAACAACAAAAAAAACCCACAGCTTGTGCAGCTTTAACATCAGCCACTACTCAACAGGTAAGTGATAACAGCAAGCAAGCATCTGAGCAGAGAAACTGATACATACAGCTGTGCAATAATCTTGTTACTGCTCCATCCCTCAGTATTATATTGTACTTAAAACATTAAATTGAATCTGGACTAATGTTTGAGCAGCTGGAAATACCATCTTCTACAACTTCCACTGTTAGGTAAACTTTGATTACACCATAAATTTAGAAATAATATGCTAACTTCTAAACATAGAATTTAAAACAGAAACATTRCTTATATTCAACTTTTTAGTTCCAGTGAATACAATTAAGAATTGTAAAACCAAAATAAAAGAGAACTCTAACTTACCTCATCTGTTTCAGCAGAGCTTGTTTCCTAAACTACATTACACTATCAAGATTCAGTTGCCTGTTTAATGTTTTTATTATTTGTGTCATTGCATCATCATTTCTCCTATGAACCCCAGTTAAGACCATACAGGGCCTATTCACAGAGCAAGCAGAACAGAAACACTGACTCTGCCAGAAAAAACTTACAATCTTGACAAATCAATGCATACATCGTGAGGATCAAGGAAACAAAATGATACTAATCAGCACGCTAAGCAGTAGAATCAAGCCACCAYTGTCTTTTCTCTCTCTCTTCTCTTTTTTTTGGTAGGCAAAGAACTTTTACACTTGCCTGAAGAATACTGCCTTTGTTGTGCAGATTTTTGTGAGGACCTTTGCTGAAGCTGGGGGTGAAAGCAAGGAAAGAAATAATGTGATCAACTGAAAAGTGATACTAACATTGCAATCCTTGATGGAGCTGGCATCTTACTATGGAAGTGCCAGAAATTAGTTTTTTATATATATATATATATATATATATATATATATATATATATATATATATATATATATACACACACTTTTTTTTTGGGGGGGGGGCAGAAAGAAGATGCAGAGTTTTAATCAATACAAAATATTTGAGTATGAACAATCAAAGTCATGCTGCAATTAACTCTTTTCTTAGTATGCAAAATATAGCTACAAAGCCACCTGAAGGTTTTGAAGGTTTTTGATAAAGGCTTGTAGAACTGCTAAACAGCATTAGATACTCAACACCACAAAGGGGATGTCCATCCAAGATCTAAGGTTAACACAAACTGTGGTAAAAGCCACACTGCTTATTCCCACTTGAAGAGAAGTATGAGACCACTGCATGCTGTATTACTCTAGCACAGCTGAAAGCCACTGGTACAGAGCTCGTCAGCTGTCTTAATAGGAAAGAGTTAACCTGCTTACTGTCAAGTTTCTATCCCAGAGGGGAACACACAACACAATAATACAGACTAAAATAAAGTAGTAGCATTACTTCATTCTTGTTCTATACAGTCTTCACCTTCTTTCCCAAGACAAGCTTAAAAATAAGGAGATCAAGAGATAAGGTTTTTTGAAAGTTTAGAGTAGACAGTTTCAGCAACGAACATCATCTGTAAAGCAGTGCAAAAGCAAGTACAACAGTTTGATTTGAAGTCAGTTCTCATTAATAAAGAACAAGCATAAATAATGTAATGTGAACTGCAGTTCTTTTAACGTAGCTTACGTGACTGACCCAAATTAGTTTTGTTCTGTTATGATTTGTAAAATAACAGTAGTAAGAAACAGCACAAAGGCTTTTTCTTAATAAATTTTAATATTAAGACCAGTTTGTCTGGATAAAAACACAAAGTTACAAGAAACTGCACTACTGCAAATTCTACATGAAGCACAATAGTGCTGGCAATATCTGAGGGGTAAGACTGTTTTGGAGCTTTTCTTTTTTTCTTTTTTCTTCTTTTTAAACCAAAGATATGTAGAGGACAGAATTTTGGCATAAATAAGAATGCTTTATCAGTGAACTTAAACTAGTGGAAAAAATATTTGTCCCACAATATACACCACTATAAATATTCAAATGCAAAATATATGCGCATCAAAAATATCAGGTATGAATTCTCAACTTAGCCTTTAGTCAGTAATAGTGAGAGAAATGTTTGGACTATTTTGCTATGACTCCATTTTACTGGAAATTTCCTAGTAATTACTCCAAAGTGTAGTATTTGTAGTTCAAAACTATCAGAAAAATAGTAATTCTGTAAAACAGTAATTTCTGGCCTTCTGATAGTGATAGCCCAATCCTCCTGCCGCTGATTCCTACGCATTTGGCACGTGCTCATTGCCTACTAACGTAAGAGTCTAGACACCAAAATGCACTACCACCATCACAGCCATCACATGCCGGATTCTCACATTATTAATCTGCACACACATACAGTAAGTGCAGAATACTGAAGGAGAATGTATTCAGTAGCAAGTTAATTGTTCTATCAGCTTTCTGATTACTGTAATGGATACTCGTATTTCCCCCATATAATCGTAGAAAAGGTACTGCATTCTAAGCATGTGGTTTGACTCTACTTAAAGCTTTATGTTACTGCTATGTATTTTTTTTAATACATCTACATAAAAAAAAAAAGAAAAAAAATGTATCTACATATAGAAATACCACAATTTATTTAGCTTGATTTGGTGGCTCTTCTTTGACTGTGTGAAAAGAAATCAGCTAACTTTTCCTTTCCTGTTTAATAGCATACATAGATTTCCTTTCCCCTCCCCGTAGGTAATACATGGTGTGTGGTCAAAAACTTTTTCAGGATTACTTCCGTAAAAAAATTTCAGTGACTCAGTCTGAAAGTAATTAGATTTTGTTGTTCTTGTTTAACATAATTGTGTAATATAAAATTCTCACTATAATTTGCAGCTTTGGYAGCTTACAGAAGAAAAGTCTTTTACCTCTTTAGTTAAGGACCAGGTCACACAATTATTACGTACAATCTGCTCTCTTTGTTCCAGTGCAGACACATCAGACAAGCTTCATCCTGTCCCTTGACGGCCTAAAAAATTCTACCTTTGATAGGAAATGGGCTAAAATTTGTGAATCTGTCCAACTTTCCTCAGTATCTTTAAACACTTCTATACCTAGCTTTAGTCTGTTTTTAACTTACTGTTTTAGTGCAGGAACTTCCGATTCCCAGAACCACAAAACCCCCAAAACAACCAGAAAAACCCAACTGAGCCTCAACAAGTACAGTCTGAATTCTCAGAAGAGGAAATATTTCTTGATACTGTACAATATTACAAACCGAGACACATGAAAAACAATCAGGCAATAGAAAATGTACAACAGCTTTGGTGTTATACAAAATAATAAAAAAGACTTGACAGCAAGATACATAGTTCATTATATTCTCATCACAGCCACTTCACTGCTTACTGTAAGACAGTTATTTCTCATATTCTTTGTGTGGCCTTTCTACTCAAGAAAAATCATACTATATTACTGTAATAAGAACTGTTATGAACACCATAAAGTAATCTCCAAATTTTATAAAAACATCTTGCCTCTTCGCGCTATTGCTTTGTGGCACATTGTCAACAGAACAGCAGTCCAAAATAAAGTGACAGCTAGATTTAATAAATTAATATACTTTTTTTAAAGATGTACAATGCACATTCTTTTTAATCCAAGGTTTTAGGGTGTCAGGATACTTCTATTTACACATATACAGACCTCAGACAGCATTGATAACATCAGAAAATGCAGATAAAGGAACAGAGCCTTAACTGCTATCTGGATGCTACAAACAGAAGCCAAAAACACTGCTGAGATTATTATTGGGAAAGATATCCAAAGATTGAAGACATGTCTATGAAAAAGGACACGTAAAGGCAAAGGGAAGGTCAGGATGCTTAACATGACCATTCTATTCTTGCGAAGACTGAGGTGGAGCTGTTGATGTGCCTTGTTTACCAGACTTTCGTTCATAATTCACAAGTCGTTGCCCAACAAGATACCTATGAAAACAGCAAGCAATTAACAAAGTTACTACAATAATGTAACATAAATTCACTGTATTGCCTTTATTGCAGGAGTAGCTTCTTTATTTCAATAAAACTTGTTAATCTACATATGAACCACTTAAAATGGCTGTCTTCAACCCTTATATTCCCCCCCACCCCCAACTTTCAGGGAGCTGAGAATGAAATACAGGCATTACAAGTTTGTGTCTACAGCCTTAACTCCAGGGTCATGCAATTCAGATATGTGTAATCTGAATTTTTTAAAAATGAAATGCTTGCATATTTTGTTTGCTTGAATATTTGTATTTCCAGCCCCTTAGCAGGGAAATGTCTTACCATGTTTTAAGACTACAACATTAGCAATGACAATATATGTACGCATACAAAAGCACCACCTTAAGCTAAGCTGATTTTTAATGATGATGACAGCATACGTATGCATACAGACTAAAACAACAAAAGACCCATTTAACTGATTTTCTAAGTAAACCAAATAACTTATGCAGAACAGCCATATACTGCTATGAATTCCTCATCTGAAACCTACTATTTCCTTTAGGTATTTCTTCAYTGCCACTCCTTTTCTTTCTTTACTGTGACCAAAACAACTATTACATATTTTGGCAAATTTTGACTGTCACAAAACTCACTCAAACTTTTGAGATCTGTTACATGAAAGACTTAATTAAGCATACTAATTTTAGACTACAAATTTCCACTGGGTAGAATAACTATGTTTACTTGCTCATTGCAATCTGACCATTAACTTAAGTTGTAAYGTACAAGTTTCTTTTCTATAAGGATAACCATCCTTGTAGAGTTACAATACTTTCTTTAATAATAATTTAATATCAAAGTAATTTCCACTTACAAATATTTTTATACCTTTGTGTTTACAGTTTACATGACATATTTTACAAAAGAAAACAATTCAAAATCTTAATCCAAGTTGCAATTCAAGCTACATTCTGCCTGAAAGATATTAACATTTACCTCAGAATCCACCTGCCAAGATAAATACCAGCTACAATTACGACAGCATATTATAAAGGTGGGGGGGAACAGCATTTAAATCAACCGATAGAGTAAAAGGAGCTAAAGTATCAAATGGGGTTTCTCAGGTTATAATTTTAATTTAATTTCTAGATTCTATAAGTTTCCACATTTGTCCCAAGCACACTTTTAATTTATCAATACCTTTCTAATATTGAAGGAAGGCACAGAGAAGATTCAGAAAAGTCTATTTTAGGCTTGAGGTTAGACTCCTTTTAAGTAGTGGAAAGAAAAACTGTTCTAGGGTAATTCAGGGTATGAATATTACACAGAATAACTTGTTTCTTTCCAATACAGAAAAACTTAGGAATACTAGCAGCTAGGGTCTAAAATTAACTTTTCCAAATAACCCCCACAGTAGTAGACCTGTACCCCACACTACATAGGAAGAGACATAAAAGGCAGTAATAAAAAGGCCCTATAAATATATAGAAGTGTGAGAAACATGACAAATGATAGTTTCTGTACTTAACAGATTAACTGAGCAGACATGTTTGCTGAAAATTCTTAAACATCTGATGTCTTGGTGTTTTCAACTTCAGAAAAACATTAAGAAAATTCAGATAATCAGATGTATTTTTAAAAAATGAAGAATAAATATTATGAACAGAAGGGAGTAGATTAAAAATCTGAAAAGGGGATTTCCCCAAACTAAAGGGGAGGGAAAAAGCATATTGAGTATTTTAATCAGTTAGCCGCATTCAAATCTAAAAGACTAAATCACATGTACTCCAGCATGCGTTGGGACAGTTCCTTACTAATATCTGAAGCAAGATCAACTTCAAGAAAAGACTTTGTTTTACAGGATTTGGGAATGGCAAGCATTCTGAACATAAGTAGTAAGAACACCATACATACACACTTTGAAATTAATCACCATAACCAGAAAAACAATGGGAAAATTAGTGCTTTCATCAGACAGTTGATCTGAAAAAAAATACTAATAATTTTGAAAAACAAAGAAAATGACCAAAAATTTGGTAAGAACAATGCGCATCCATTCAACTGACCTTTACATAATGCTTTTCTGATTTTTTTTTTAAAGGTCTAAAAAAGTACAGAAAACACTGAAGATATGTTTTTGTAAGCAGCAGATCAGCATGAGATTTAACCTTCAAATACATAATATATTAACTTGTCCTTCAAGACTACAGATAGGGAGACAAAGGTGTAACTAGCTGCTTTTGTGGCAGAGAAGATTTAAGTGAGACATAATGAAAAGTCTTCCATTTATAAAGACAGCCTGTCCCTATGCTTGTTTATCTGAACAGGCAAAACAAACATTTGCCAAAAACACCTTAGAACTGCCTCTGACAGTCGTTTGTCTAGTAAGCTTCTTACTAGTGTTTATTAGTGCACTTCCTTTTAGTGCTAAGTTTCTATAACATCTGAATTCACTCAACCTGAGGCTGTTACCACAATTTACAATAGAAAAATAATTTAAAACCCTAATATATACTCACTTGTCATTTTTAATATGTTCATAAAGGCGCTTGAACTGGCGGACTTGGAAGGAAAGGATTCCCATCAAAACCACAACCATGAGCAGAAAAGGATAAATTCGACGCTGAACTAGGTTTTGCATCTCAGCAGTAACTCCTGCAAAACAGAGCAGGACCGTAATATAAGCTAAAATGCTGAAGTCAAAAAAAGAAATCCTCAGCTTAATATACCTCTTAAAAAAAAAAAAAAGAATAAAGTTAAAAATTGACTGTCAGGATAACTAACCAGACATATATTTCCCAGGCTCATTAGATACCTACATTTCTGCTGTTAGATATTATTTTGTCTCATATTTTTATTCTGCACTTTAATTTATTAGACATCCACTCAGAATAACCTATTCTATTTCTCACCCCTGAAGTTTAAGAAAAAAACAGCAATAACTAAGCTTTTAAATTTACTGGCAGAATAGTGTTTCTTTTTCTAATAACCTAGAACTTCAAGTTTTATTTACACAAATACAACCATCAGATGATAAACAAATATTCCAAATGTTTACATACCTAATAAAGGTACAACACCAGAAGCTAGGATGTAAGGTACACACAGGGAAAGTAACAGAACAGAGATTACGGGTGCCGCCAGTTTACGAATTATGAAGTGTAAATCAATGTTACGAATCCCATTTGCATATACCTAAGAAGAACAAGTTAGAAGTAGAAAAGATCAATCAAGAAAGGCATGCTCTATGCTTACAGGAATCATTACAAGGTTTTACACATCTCTCCTCAGAGGCAAAGGGAATTCCTAACTTGATGAAAAATACAATGACCACAGTCTAAGAAGGGAAATCTTTCTGCAATGTTCTGTGTCATGATGGTTCCAGAAAATCATGCAAGTAGTGCTCAGGAGAAAAACTTAATATGGAATAGTGTTGGGATTTGGCAGCAGGAATACAAGAGGGTCGCTGAAAGATCATTAAAGCTGTAGAAGGGAGTTTTGTTGGTAACATGGAATTGTTTTGTTCTGTTAACTTGCTGAAGACTAGCTTAAAGAGGATCCTGTGGATGCTAGCATTTAAAATAACACTTACAGAAAACAGAACAATCTGCCTTGGCTGGGCAGACGAGAGCCCCTCTTTGTGGGTCTGTGGCTGAAGACTGGGACTCTACAATTCTTGAGTATCTGTAATTACTACCAGGAGCTGAGAGGTAGCAACACAGCTAGACTAATCATGGAAAAGACTGATTTCTAATGGCTGGCAAATACAGCTGGAGAATGATCTCTGACCCACAGCTTGGCTGCAAACAGTTGTAAGGATGGCTCGGAATGGGGTTTATTTTTGTTTTACTGTTAAATGTAGATTAATGGATTAGATTACATAATTTAAAAGGATTCTATAAAACTAGCTGTGCTGATATTACAACAGGAAGTCCATTTTCTAACGTGTTAAAAAAATGCATGTAAAAGCATTATACAGGTAATTCACATGGACAATTCTTTCTTACCTGTTCAATAACAGTTTTCAACCACCACTGGGGACCCATCAGAGTTATGGCAGCAATTATTTTGGCATGCAGAACTCCAAGAGCCCAGTCCTGATTTTGTAAAAACAGACGTATCAACTTTACAAAATACTTTTATAGCAAAACTTTTTAGAGCAATTTGTTAATATTACTTAGAAATGTATAATTTAGAAAACTCTTTTTTTCTCCCAAGGGAAACTGTTCCAAAGGAGACAGCAAATTAAGCAAATTCTTAAAGAGAGAGGATGCTCTCATGTTTAACTGCTATTTGTAAAATACTGATGTGCCTGGAACCATGAACATAGTATTAAACCAAAGGCAAAAACAAAATAAAAGCATTACACTTACTTACAGAAACTGACCAGTACTCTGGTACAAACTAATTAACAATGGTTAATTAACATGTAAGCAGAAACAAGTTATTTTAATTCCTTAAAAAAAAAAATACAAGATATAAAGATCCTCTCACAAGCCARGAAACAAGTTTTTTTCTTGCCTGTTTTTTCCCTTTTAAATTTTAATTGTTCACAAAAACTTACCTGATGTGAGCACTGCTAAACAAAGCATTGCAGTGCTATTTACAGGAGGATGTCATACAATCTAGTGAAAAGTTTACTCTAAGGTACAGTGCAACCATTACAGCATGGAACTTTGGAGGAAAAAAAAAAAAAGAACAACTACGAGTCTTTACTAAAGACCTCACAAAATGATTCAATTCTTTCCAGATTAGTTGCACACATTTACAGGAGACTCTTGATTTAAAACAAACGAACAAAACCCACACAGTATAAATCATTAAACTGCTGGGAAAGCATATTTTCTTTTAATTCAGTTATTTTAAAGACAGTTTGTTGATAATCTGTGTTCAAAATTTTAAAAACTCATTACAAAAAAGATGTTAACATTGTTTTAAAGTACATTTTATGTTTGCTAAAGCACATAAACCTTCTAAACTCAAGTTCCCCATTCAATAACTCTTGTTATTTTAGAATAAGCCTGAATTCTCTCTAATCTGATATTTTGAGGAAGCTCTACCACATGAAAATAAACCCCTCCACTGTACTCAATTCCAAACTTCTACAGAACTAACATGGACAAATTAAGATTTTGTAGGTAATCTCTAGCATTACACATTCTTTCCAAAAAGGTTTGAAAATTACAATCTKCTAGTGCTGCAGTGATACGATGTCCTGATTACTAGTAACTTACTTAGGAACTGACACCACTAAAGAATGCACGCGTTAAGAAATAAGGGAAGATTTCAATTGGTAGACAAATTCTTCTCTATATAAGACACGTGAATACTTAAAGCTAATAAAAGCTTGTTTGTATACAGCTTAGAAATTGAGTGTCTTCGAACACTTTCTTGTTATTTAGTAATATACTTCCTAGGTCTTCTGAGTTCCCTCAATTAAGTTTCCTTGAGTTAAAAGCTTTCAAGTTTAAGTATAAAGTGATACAAGCATCTATCAACTCAATATATAGTATTTTCATTTCCTCCATTGAAATTAGCAGGAAGACATTTGCACTCCTTTATATCTCTGCCTATGAGACTTTTTTTTAAGAAGTAAAGCAAAATATTACTATCTCAAAATCTTGTATTAATGATTTGACATCTCAGTTTAAATTAGAATGATCTTAAAGCATATCAAACTTCATTCATAGTGTGTATCATCAGGGAATTACAACTTTGTATGGGGAAAAAAAAGCAACCAAACTCCCTGCTGCCCAGCTGTTGGTAGAAAGCTGTCTGAAGAGTTATGCATGTGCATACACGCATATATATAGCTACACTAACTTCTGTACATAATTTGAATATTAAGCTACTGAAAATCCCTGTGTATCTGATTAGTGAAATGCAAAGATCCTCTAAGGTTATCATAGAGAGCTCAGCTCTTCACACATAGATTAACAAACATACCTTTTGGGTCTAATAATACTCACATCCAGACTGTCTTTTCTTTACTACATGGAAACTTATCTGTATGAAATGTTCTGAAGCCTTGAATCAATGAGAAACCAGAATTCCTGGAATCCTCTTACTCCTACATAAAGGAGTGCATCAACAGCAGAAGAACAAGAACACTGAAAAGCCTGACATACCAATCACCGAGCAACTGACCTGCCAAGGATAGAAGAGAGGTGTCTGATCCAGAGGAACTCTCAAAGGTGCAACGATTACCAGTTCAAACAGAAGACCAAGCAAAAGTGGAACCACACCAGCTAGCAGCACAGCCACTATCAGTGTCTTCATTATCTAAAATAAATAAATAAATAAAAGCCAAGAAATGCAACTACATTTTAAAGTTTAAACATATTGTCAGATGATCTTTGTTTAATTAAAGCACTCAAATAGATAAAGCTGGAAAAAAAAACCTAGATTTTTGATTTATATATCTGCCCCAAAAATAATTTCATTCTTTGTTCTAGAATTCTTTTACTTTGAATTCATTAACCAAAAACCATATACAAAAGTAGTATAATCTAACAACATGACAGGGACAAAGGACAAGTATTACAGTTTCTCTCAATTTCCTCTAGGCAAGTTTAAGACTTCCTAAGTGAAAATGGAGAATGAGATATTCAAAGAAGGATAAAATATAACACACACACACATACACTGCTCTTCTGTCTGTGATAGTCTCACAAAAAGSTATTGTAAGCAGGTGTTTCACAAGATGCTATTTATGCCATGGATGTTTAAAATTACTCTATTTAGGCAAAAAAACAAAACAAAACAAAACAACAACAACAAAAAAAACACTATAGAAATCCTCACAACCCAAACCTAGACAAAAGGGTGAGGTAAGTTCAAATTTTCACCATGACAGCAAATTTATGATAACAGGATTTTTTTCTTTAAAAACATTTCATTTAAACAACACAGACCTGACAAATCACAGATCTTTTTGAAAATACACAAACYTTTTTTTAGACACATTACATCTGTCATCATCTACCAGTTTTATTAGTTTATTTGATAATGTCAACTTACTAACCGAGTAATAGTTTAGTTTCCAGATATATATGGAAAATGTAAATATATTTATTGAGATCACATAATGTATGAGAAAATATAATGCAACATTTTCACTTTTAAAGGAACAGAGAAAAACATACATGTGTATTTAAACATATACATAAAAGCTTGTTTACACTGATTGCTTAATATTCTGCTAAATGGTCTCCAAAGGTCTATGAAATAAGAACATATGCTATATAAACTTCAGGATGGGCTTAAAGGAAAATGCAATATAGTTTACAGAGTAATCTGAAAGTAAAAAAACAAAACAAACAAACAAAAACCACAAAAAATCCCACTCACCATGAGGGACCATTCTTTGACCTTCTGAAAAATCACTCTACGACCCTGTGGCATCCAGGCAACCAGCACTGTTACTGCTCGAATAGTTAGCCAACAGACGTAAAGACCACAAGCGGCTGTGTACAGTTCATGGATTTTGGCGGTCCCAGTCCAAAATGACATTAACCATCGACCAGCAAATACTGAAAACACAAACACTGTTAAATAGAGTAATGGTTTTTGATGTATTAAGGAAAGATGCTCATGAAAACATTTATAAATTTGCTGTTAGTTATTAATGCACAAATAGTACTCAACATAAAACATCCTGGTACTGTGTTCATAAGGCATGAATGTGTGAGGCTCTAAACAGTTATGCAGACAATGCCAATATGCATGTAGAGTATTTATTCTAAAATTTCATTACATTACAATGATGTCATCTAAACTACAACAAAGCAAAACACTGAATGATACACTATTTAGAGCCTAAATATTAATCTTCAGAACCTCAAAGGCAATCACAGATTAGTGCATAAGTTTGAACTTAAATTTTAAGTGTTATGTTTGAGTAATTTCACTGTCTCACATAATGCTTTAAGACTCACCGATGGGGTTTCTGAAGCTCTCCCATTCATTTGCTACATTTAATTTTTTAATACAGTGTTTCTATTCAATGAAATTATAGTACAATTATTTGTATGTACTAAATTAAAGCTATCACAAGATTCAGAACTCAGACCTCAATACATTATTGATTTTAGGAGCATTAAAAACAAGGAGGCAAAGACGACCTGGTCCTAGAGTTGTCAAATTTTAGAATTCCCTAGCCAACAGCGTTCAAGCAAATTTATATGCATTAATTTGTTTCAATTAATTGAAAAACCATTACAAAGTGCTTTTGATTTGGCTAAAGTAGTTRTTCATGCATATTTGGACATTGGCATGTGTATCAATACTGTATCACATCTAAAGGCTATGCTAGAAAGGCTCTAGTGAGGTGTCATGATACAATTTCAGAAGTATTCACTTAAAGATATAATATAGAAGACTGTTAGCTATCTATGTATTTTCATTCTCTAAACAGTAAAACGTGCAAGAATACTAATTCTCTTATTGCTACTACAGAGATTGCCTCAAAGCCTGGGTCCCTCCCCTTAAGAAAAAAAAGTATCTACAACAGAGCAAAGGAAATGCCAGTCCCTTCTCTACTGAGCTGTAATTTAGGTACAGGTATTATTTCCAGCTTCAATAAAGGTTATCATTTCAGGTTTAGGCTACTACATTATGAAGATGTTTCATCAAACATGAAACACTACTTTTCCATATGTTGTTCTTTAAACTTTAAGATAAGATTTCAAAACATCTATTATTGTAGAGAATGTCTAGTTTTTTTGTTGTTGTTTTTTAATATATATAGTTTTATGGTAATGGTAATTTAAAATATATAGTTTTATGGAACAGACTTACCTGGTAATGTAAGGCAGATAAGACTGGCAATCAGTAATGTTATGCACATGAAAACAATCAGAAGAAATATCTGAAAGAAGGGTAAGGGGAAAGAGAAACAGTTTATAGGAAAAAGTTACTTAACTAAAGCCAAAAACATGTAAAAAGATTATTAGCCTAGAAAGAAGAATACAAGGCAGCTAAAAATAGAACATTCCTATGGTTTCCTGTTCAAATACCAATTGGTATTTCATTATATAAATAAAACCACATAAACAACACTTTTTAGACTGTGGATATCTTATTTCTTTTGAGTCTTCCTCATTTGTCATAATAAAAACTAAACATTTGAATGCAGAAAAAACAAAATTCTTCATTAAAAAATAATCTCTTGATTGCAGTACTGACCAACACAATCTCTTTCAATTAATCCTCTTTCTAATTCCGTAAGGCAGATATGTCAGACAATGATTTTATAATCAGGAAAACCTTGCTGATCTTACATATGCCCTCAAGTCTATGTGACCAGCAGCTAAGTCTAAACTTGATGGTTTGTTGGTCAGGTTTCCAGCTGTTTACAGTATTCTCATATACCTGACAGCTTGAAGTATCCCAAGCACCACATGATACGAAGTTTTGCTTCACTATTTACCTAAACTGTGTGACAAAAATGCTTACTAGGGGAAAACTAACACTATATCATAACAGACTCCTGAGAGAAACCTAAATCTATAACAGTTTCCTTGATGAGATTTCTTGGGACAAGGTAAACCAGTCTCACCTCCAAGCTAAGATCTCCAGCACTGCCTAAAAGAAGGAAAATTTTGTGGTTGGTTAGACATCAACCTGGGTGAAGATGGATGCTTTCCCAATCGCCAGGTGTTTACCAGGTGATGGCCACATACTCTTTTGCACCTACAATACCTATTTTAGGGAAAAAGATCCCAAACTGATAKAAAAGCTAGAGTAGCAGACAGACAAGACTGCAGGCAGAAATTTTTTATCAATTGTGAGAAACACATGGTGTGACATTGCTTGAGGCCAAAATTGTCTATAAATAGTCACTTATGGATCATCATCACTGACTACTTTCCATCATTCCCTATGAGAACAAACAACAAAAGAAGGAGGAGGAAATAAAATTAAAGATGAATAAATACTAACTTTGAAATATTCCCAGTGACAAATGTGGGATTAGAAAAACAGGTTGCAACCTGCAGTTGTTAAAAAGGTGTAGGGAAGGATTTAGAAACTGAGAAAAAAAATGGAGTATATGAAGCCTGTATAAGAAACACAGGCGCCACAGAAGCCAAAAAATCAAATTAGGTGGATACAGCTTAAAGATAATGCTGTATTTTCAGGCAGGCGGACAGAAGGATGTCATTAAAGGCCTGCATCTTTAGAAGATGGAGCAAAGATTGACAACATTCAAGAAGGAAGTGGCAAAGAGTAGTCTGAATAATTAAAGGCTATTTGAACAGAATATACAAAAATAAGCAACTGAATCTATATCACACATTTCTAAGTACTAAAAGCCGCCTTCTTAAGATACACAAAGGAAATACAAGGGTGAGAAAGCGCTGACACAGTAGGCATGTGAGAAACCTGATGGAATGAAGATGACCAGAGGAGCACTAATAACAGAGAATAAAATTTTTAGGAGTGATGGAGCCAGCTGCACTAGTGGAAAGACATGCTATACATTAGGAAAAGCTTAGAGTCAAATAAAGTGATTAGGCACTCCACTCTAAGGATTGCAGTTCCATACTAATTAGGAATAGTAGCAGTAGTAGGGCTAATTACTGTGTACTAATTTAGGACGACAGTGCTCTAGGTGACCCTGCTGAGCAGGGAGGTTGGACTAGATGATCTCCAGAGGACCCTTCCAACCTTACTGATTCTATGATTCTAACACGCTGAAGGAGATAGGAAAGCTAGCGAGGGCAGAAAACTGACACTAACTGTAGAATTCAAGTCGCCATAATACAGTTAAGTATCATGCCAGGAACTAAAGCTGATGTAAAGTTTTTAAACACTCCTGCTGCTTGTTGGACCAACGAATTGGAGAATGTACAAGAGGAAGAACAAGTCTTGACTTCGTCCTAAACAATGCACAAGCTGCCAATAACTATCATCGCTATCATAACTCTTATGATGAGTGAACTCAAAGCTCTTGCAAAGACAGCCCTCATCTTCCAAAATCCATCACAGTAATATTATTTCAAAAGTTAGAGCTACCTGAAAATGAAAAAATGTRTTAAAAAAGGAAAGAAGTTGTCAGAAAAAAAATGCTCACATGCCATATATGTAAATATACCAAAGTGATAGGTATTGTGTGTTTTTGCCAAATCTTCATAAGATTGAAAAAAAGGTCCCACAAAATCTGTACAAAAAACAGAATAAAAATGGCTATCAGAAGATGATATTTTGGAAAAGCTAAAAATAAATGCACAAAAGAAGAAACAGAAAATGGATAAATTCTGGGAAGTGAAATCCAGAACTGTAAGACAAGCCTCCCCACAAAATCTTTAGAAATAACTTAAAGGCTATGAAAAAATAATTTATTTTTATAAAGAAGTATTTTTCTAAAGTTTTCAGTAAATATTAAAAATCTCTAGAAAAAAGCTTGCCAGAGAGTTTGCAGGCTTTGCTGAAAATTAAAGATTATAAAAGTTTTGAGAATGAAACTGCCTTGCCACCAGAGGAATGGAGGTTGGAAAAAAAACAGAACAAAACAAAACAAATTCAGCTGGTTTAAATAGATTCCACAGAGGTCCACAGATCCTATCTGGCAATTATTTCAAAACTAATATAGAATACAACTTATATACAGCTATGATGTAACAGAGAAGAGAGAAATCATGCTGCAGAAAGCTGCTCAGATTCCGTAAAAAGGCTGACGATTATGAAAATAAGCATGACAAAATCCATAGTGTATTTCACTTAAGCAGGCAAGTTTTTCCAGCTTGGAAAAGAATGACAGAAAGTATGTGATACAAAACTGAAAATCAAAAATCATGCAGGGTACATTGAAAAGAAATATGAAACAACTGCTCATTATGTATCATAATATAAAAGCAACAGAAAAACTGAAATAATTAAGTAGCAGGCAACAAAAGGTTGTATTTTTCACACAAAACAGTTAATTAAACAGAAGAATCTCTTGACATTGGATGTTGAGCATACCAGATTACATGCATTCAAAAAGCAAATAGAAAAATAAAGGAAAGAAAAATCCATCAAGTACTATTAAACATAGAGCAACTGAGGGAGAACCATAATTGGCAGAGGCTTTTATGGGAAATAAAAAAAATAACCATTTTTTTTAATTTGCTCCAAGATCAATAATGTACACTTAATTCAATTAAAAAAAAAAATCAGTTCCAAATGCTTATTTTGTAACTCTGAAATAACATGAAAAAGCAGTTCTTATTCCTTGCTCAGCTCATATGGACATAGTGAGTTCTACTGGTAAATATTTTTGTACAAAATTGTACATGATAAAAGATTGAATGTAAAATCCCTTTGTATAGGTTGTTTCAACTTGGTTAGATACAGAAATATTAAAGAAAGCAGAGAAAAAGTCCCAGATCTTCACTATGTCTTCTTCTTCCTCCTCACCAAATGCTTAAAATCCCAAGTAAGAAAATAATTAAAATATAGGGAAGTTGCATATGGCTCAGTCTCTGTTGTTTTCCATTACATTTAATTCCTTTAAATATATTATTTCTTGCTGGAAATCAGGGCTGGAAACACATTTTTCATGAAGTAAACCTATCCAAGGAGAACCAAGATCAATATACCATGCAGAATCTTATCTGAAGCAACTACAATGATAAATGATTCCTTATTTAATATTTGAAACAGGTGGAACTAGGGACACAGTATCACATCAATGAGCCACTGCATTTTTGAGGTGGTGAAAAGGTCATCATATCTCTTGATGACAACAATGCAAGGAAATTCAGTTACATCTGATTCTTCTCTTATTTCGGCTTTTTGTAGAAGTCTCCAAAGAATAACTTAAAATGTCTAGGCAAAGGAGAGTAGACCAGAAAAACAAAGTCTTTGATAGCTGAATATGAAATTGCTTAGGTCTCATCAGTAGTTCAAGGCCAGCCCCAAAACTACAGAAAGCTTTTATTATGCAATAGCTTAATTGAGAAGGGGAGATGATTTCAGTCCATGTCCTTATTGAGTCATCCACCAAAATAATATAGCCTACATAACAGCAGTCTAGAAAAAAGGATTTTAATGAATCTCTAAGTTAACACATCTCTTCCTTGAAAGCAGCATCTCCACATTACAATTGTTATATATTGCCAACTTATAGTAAACAATACTGCTTTGTAATTACCTCCTTAGCAGCCAAACAGGGAATTAACTTCAATTAACCTGTCTGTCATCCCAGGAGCTTCATACGAACATGACTCAGTCTAGTTGAAAGTATCACAAATATATTCTTTAAAGTCGAGTCTTACCCAGACTTTAAAGTATCTCTACCCAAACCCTTGTGTATATTAGGTCAGTTTTCAGTTGGATCAGTTTCCTGACCCAGTTCATCACATGAATGTTCCAGCACTGGTATTCACGTGAAAAGGGGGAGAAAGGAACAGCTACTGTAGAAGGATGAATGTGACCACACCTTTCAACAGGCCTGCATATTTATGTGAAGCCACAGAGCCATACCATGCTTTGACATCTTATGACTAAGCTGACATAACTCCTATGAGAAGGGAAAATTCATTTTATTTCCCTTGTCTATTCATTCCTGAGCTACTTTCTCCCACTGTTTCCTATGTGGCAACATTGTGTTCATACACTCCTGCAGTGAGCCGTTTTACGGAGCTAAAATGGCAGTGGCCACTACTTTAGTTTTTTGTTATACCTGAAATAGTGTGAGTGAGTTCTGCCAAAGTTTACATTTGATTAACTCAAGAGCTCTGGTAACAACAAAATATTTTATCTAGGTTGACTCATATTATTGTAGAAACTTAAATATTTGTCAACTAGCATTTCCTTTCTTATTGTAGGGGTTTAGATCTTTGAAGTATTAAAACATCTGCACCTTTCTATGTTTAATATAGACACAAGTTCCCCATCTAATCTTATAATAAGTGAAAAAAGCTTAGGATAGATTCCAGCTACATGATCAAAGTATACCTAATAGAAAGATATGCCTTGTTAGAGATCCTCCTGAATTACGTGTTTCCTAAGAGTTTATTATACTTCTTTCCATTATTAGTTGTTAAAAAAAAGAGGACATGAGCTTCTTATAACATGTATGAGATCTATTTAAAAAAATAAAAAAGAAACTGAGGGTCTAAAAGTTACTGGCTGAAGAAAAACTATATATGAGAACAAATTAGAAATACACTTCCTAACAACATGTAAATTGTACAACACAAAACAACAGGAAATACCACTTGACTTCTCATGGAGGCCATCAAGTATTTCTTACATTAAAAWCTGTAGGTCTTTCACTTTTTTCTTAATACATTGAATATACCAACCCTGAGTGGGAATTTTAAAGGTCTACGATAAGGCTGGAAACCCACAGGTCCTCCTTGTTGAAGTATGGCTTGATGGGCTGCATGAAGACCTTCTCCCACAACTGGAATGGCATTGTTATTGCGAGCATGTTGGTTGTTAGGCTGCTGATTTGCATTGTTTTCATTCTCTTCCTGGTCACCAAGTAGGTAAGAATGGAGATCCCTGTAACAACGTAACGCAGTTCCGTTGTCTCATACAAATGAGAACTTTACAGTAATAGAGATACATTAAAAATGTATTCAGAATGAATATAAGTTGTACAAAATGAATATAGGATAACTTTCAGAATCTTGAAGTAGTAAAATAAACCATTTTCTGATAGTCAGTGGCTTTTTAAGTATAGAACTCAGAAGAAAAATACTAGCGTGGATGCAGATTAGAACAGTGAAAATGTAGTCACAAATAAAGATCACTGATCTGTTTAACTGCTTTACAGCAAYGCCTAATATTAATGTTGTTGTGCATATAAAAGAAAAATTGCATCAATATTTTAAGCTTGTGTAAGCAGGCAGCTTCATTGACAGCTTTTATTTTACTGATATTAAATTCTACGGGAGGTAACTGAATTCAAACTTGAACTGTACAAGGACAGTACTGTATTGCTATAAACTTTCTCCGAACATGAGTACCATGACCAGTCAATTTACATAAGCAGCATTCTATTCCCATGCCCTGCATATGTCACTAGCAAATAGATCCTTATTTGAACCTGATAAAAGAAAAAGTAGTTCAATATGAATGTGTTAATTTTTCTCAGGTTTAGCAGAATTCTTCTTACCAGTAAGACAGATATAAAAATTCAAACCTCCAGACAAGGAAAGCTTTTTCACAGCACTGCTTGCTTCAGAAAAGTAGAAGATTTTCAACTTTGCTTAACTAAAAGTGGTGCAGAAATGTTTTATAACTGATCTTAGCAACTGCAACAGTGCTAAGCAAAGTCATTTTTAACATCATCTCTGGAACTACTCTTCTTCTCTCATGTTTAAACACTATCAAAACAGGGACAAGCTGATTACAAAGATAACTTCTYAGAACAGAAATGTTACGTTTTACTGGTAAGTAAGGGTAAGCTTAAAAAAAGGGGGGGGGGTGCAATGGAAGAAAAAGCCTCTCTATTTTCTTGGAATCTTAGGACAGTAACTTAGCCAAGAAAAAAAAATATTTATCCTTATAAAATTRTATCTGACTGATCCACAATAAGCAGGACAAGGTGTGAGAATGCCAATGTACTTCAAATTTAAGTTAAAAAAAATTTACAGAAAAAAAATTATTCTTGACTAATTTGGAAACAACATATGAACTGAAAAATGAAAAATAATTTCAAGTGCAACAACATTGCCTTGCAATCAAAATTAAGAACCTCAGCTTATATCCTTGTTTACTTTAGGGTACAAATACACCGTTTCATTCTTCTTTAAAGACTGAATTTTAAATTCCCCATTGTACGTTATAACTTTTCAGCTTAATGTTCTAATTCATTTTTCCAGTAATTCATTCTTTTTGCGTTATAAGCAAGAAATGTAACAAGCATGTGAGTTTTACTCAAGTGACACACACAAATACTCTCTTTACACTTATCCTTTCATTTCCATCTATAATAGGAAATTAAACTGTCAGCCTTTTATAGGATTTTTACCAGGTAAATGCTAGAATAGTATAGCAAAAGGATTTTTTGTCAAAGACTAGTCCAGAGCTACAATGATTAGTTAGAGAAGGTTCTTCCATAGGAAATCACTATAGAAGTTTTTTTAATCACACATCTATCTATAAAGTAGCTGTGAAAGCCACTCAACTAAATCTCTTGAAAACATGCTGCTTTCTTGTCAAGAGGCTAAGTCGAACATAAGGCTTGCAGCTGATTTTGGCTTTCTGTACTTACAGTAAGTATCCAGCTGTAACAGTCCATGCTCGTACAAGACCCTTCAGCCACTGTCTTGTATGTCCTTGTTCTAGCAAAGCTGGAAGCACGACCTGAAGTAAAAGGAGCTCTAGGGATAGTTCACTTACTGGAGCATCACTAGAAACAATGGGATGAGCAGGAAGTCAAACASCAGGAACATTCTGATAGTAATCTGCTACACTGAATTGTATTAACAGCAACACAACAAAAGCTATATTGAATGTAGAATTGTATATAGAAACAATCTTTAGCTTTTTGCAGACATTTTTCGTCATGTGCTTTCTAAGCACTAGTTAAGTGCTCATAAGCATTTCACTATTCAGGAGCACGTGAAATTTAAGAAGAAAATGCTGAGAAATATTATATCCCACTATGAGAGAATATGACTTGATCTTCCTTTTGCTGTTATTGTTGTTGCTTCAGTTGTTATTTCGAATTAGGAAAATAGTATTGCCATTAAAAAAGAACATAATTACAGRCTATTTCA
The DNA here is from genome assembly GCF_003343005.1 of Rhea americana. NCBI lineage: Eukaryota > Metazoa > Chordata > Aves > Rheiformes > Rheidae > Rhea > Rhea americana. The sequence continues at coordinate 993,382 of NW_028186370.1, read as the reverse complement.
TTCTTGAAACAGTGATCACCAGGGAACAGTATGTAAAACAAACACTAGAATGACTTCCTTCACAAAAATTTGAAGGGAAAGCTGTTTTGAAGGCATATAGAAAAACAAGTTATCACTACGGCAATAGTACAGAAATGACTTTTATTTTTCTTAGCAACTTTTTATTTGATGAGTTGTACTATGTATCCACATGCTCAGTTACTTCACTTTCTAAAATTGACACTGAAGTTTGGATTGAGAAGGAATTAAATAATACACCAAACATAATGTCAAATTAATGCAAGAAGAATAAAATAAAAGGTCTTTATTTACAGCAGGACTGAAAAAGCATCTTGTAGAAAAAGAAGTGCCTACCTGTAGAGCATAACATTATATGGAAGAAAGCTAGGCAGGAGATACTTAATAATGCGTATAGGAAGCCAAAGCATGAGCAATACGATTGATCCAAAGACAATCTGCAACAAGGAAGATTAATTAGTCTGTGAGTACCAGAACCAGCGAAACCTAGTTTTCCCATAYGGCTCTGACATGTTTCCATAACACCCTCCACAGACAGGATTGTGGCTGGATAAATACTGACTGGCTAGCTGACAGTTGCAATCATGTCAAACAGCTTTACTTTCCTTCTGATGAGCTTTCATTGCTTAAAATACTTAAGAAATATTAATACAGTGTATCAAACAACAGTGCTTCTGGTATAATCAGTTTGACAGTTCACATGACACTTATGCCAGAAGAAGCTCATTTGAGACCCTGCCCTTAGTGCCTGTTAGGCAAACTTCCTTCAGCTTGTTTATCTGAAATCACAGATTCCAATGTTCTACAACAACATTTGGAAGCAGATGCCACTAGCAAAATCAGCATAATCCAACCCAAAACATAGTAGAAAGCTATTCTACCCCTTCTGCACCACTCTAGCTGAATTGGACCCAGAATGTTTACTGCAATGAGTATCATGACAAAACTAAGTGATTTACAACATCCATAATAATGAACACTTTTTGCCTGACTACACAAAATGTTAATGTCATTTTGCATAAGGAGTGGATATCAGGGAATAATTAAGTTTGGAAAGGAACTCYAGAGGTTATCTAGTCCAATAATCTCTTGCTCAGAGCAGGTCCAGCTACAGCAGGTTGCTCAGAGCTGATCGAGTTTTGAAAGGATAGCGAGTCTACACCTTCTCTTGACAGTCTGTTCCAGCATCCAGTCATCTTCATGGTGATTTCCTCCCCCCCCTTAAATATACAGTAATGTATATAGGAGCTAACATAGTGAGATTTTGTTGTTGTTGCTCACATAAAGAAATAGGATGAGAAGTCCTTACCACTGATAATATAAATCTCCTGAGATGTCTATAAATGGGAAGATGTATCATTTCCTGCACTGGATTAAAGTCTGGATCATTCAAATTCCTGAGAAACCATAGGACACCAGGTCTCAACACCTGAAGTGGAAAGTAGAAAACAGTTTATGAAGATAAATTTTTGCATTCCTTGTTTTGCATTTTGCAGGACACTGCTGCAGCTAAACATGTTTTAAACATAACAAGGGTATAAAATACCATAAGGTGCAACAAAAGGGTACAGAAACAGAATAAGGAAAGAATTACCAAAGAGGACTAGAGAAGCAATAACCAATTAAAAGCTTAGCTTTCAAATATTAATGAGTGTTCAATATCTGAAATGTATTTAGATCCACTGGAAGGCAGCACTCTTGTTAAAAGACTCTTGGTAAACTAAGGACATTCAAGTAAAACATTACTCTAAATCATCATTTTCAATTGCAGTAAATACCAGTACGGCCATTTATACATAACACTGAAATCTAACAAGCATACAAAACACAGTAGCAGCAATACCCAGACGTGAAAGATCACTTCAACAGGCAAGCTTCTCTACGCTACAAAACAATCATGTTCTTATAGACTTACCTCTCTCAGTAAGAGAATGAAGGACGCAAAATAAAAGACGTAAACCATTCCAACTAACCAGTGCAGAAACATTGTGGTACCTGGCGCAGACTGAAAGCTCAATTCTCTATCTTTCAAAGTGGCATCAAACATTTCCTAGAATGTAAGTCATAAACAAATATGAATAGATTTTGGCAAACCTCCACAGTTACTCATTTTATTTACTTTAGTTCACATATGCTACTTGGCATTTAAATTAAATGTCTGCCTCATGCTAACCCATAAATATTTAAGGATAGCATTAATTACGGAAAAAAAGAATATTTATTAATATTTACACTAAGAACAGCAAATAAAGATCAATTTTTGATCTAGATAACTTATAGCATGAAAACCAAAATCAACTCAAATATTAACATACACCATGCAAGTTACAAGTCAGTTCAAACTAAGTGGTTCTATTGTGCACACAAATGCCTATTCCCGTAAGTAAAATGATATTTCTACCAAGGCTAGAAGAAATCAAAGTTCTCCATTTAAAATTAATCACTTAAATTTTTTTCAAGAATTTTTTAAAAGCATACAAAACTGTCTTCCTGAATTACAAGAAAGCATAACATGAATCTTTTTCAAAATAAGAGATCATACAACCATCATATTTACCATTTTCCATAAAATAGCCACACACAAAGTTATCAGTACATCAGTTCCCCCATAAATAACTTAATTCTCATAGTGGTCTTGTAATTGCAGTAAAAATGATTACGACCTTATTTTAAAAATATGTTTATTTGTATTAGGTTGTCTAAAGGAAGACAAAATTAGCATTGAGCTGTACCTAAACAAACAAAACACTTTTTCCCTTTGGAAGCACTATGATGGTAAAAACAAGCAGCATGCTGTTCAACTCATATCAACAATTTTGTTTTCATCAGAACATTTTTTTCTTCAAATATAAGCATTATTAAAAAGATTTTTATGTCTCTTCTTACCAAAGAGCATATATCCAACCACCAGCCACAGATAAGAGGAAACACACCAATTTCTACCACCACTAACAAGGAAACCTTTTTGGGAAAAAAAGAAGAAAATAACAAATAATTCAGAAATCACTAACAAAATTGTAATTCAAAAAATTTTTTTTTTAAAAAAAAAATCACACAAAAAAAACACGCACAAAAATTAGGATTACCTTGACAACAATATAGCAAACGCCTAATAAACGACGTGATCGCTGGAACTTAACAAGGGCTGCCAAACCCTAGATAGCTTTAAGGAAATAATACTGAAAAATATGTTGTAACAAGCTCAGCAGATCACAGTTATTATTATAATGAAACACTATGTTATTTGGCTTTTAGCAACAGCAAATTTTATAAACGGCAGAAGTGAAAGAAGGCTCTGTATTTTCAAAATTGACTCCAATTCTGTCTCAAAAGCTGATGTGCTGGATTAACCCACTAAAAGGGGAAATTTATTTCTAAAAATAAGTACTTAGCATTTTTGCTAAACACACATCTAACAAAATCTTATTGAATTAAGCATCCAAAAAATCTCTCAAGAAATAAGTAGTTACCTTTGAAAACGTTAGACAGGAATATCATTGCTAAATTAAATTTTAAAACTGAAGGTCTACCTTAAATGGCAGCTTTCATTTTCAAGCACTTGAACAAATACCTTTTCCAAGAAAAGCTGAATGTGTTTTAGGAGACAGACACATGCCATCAACTATTTTACCACAACTGTACTGCATCTCACATAGTGTAGTCTAAAGTTGATGCTAGCTTTGTGTACTGCTGAACAGAAACTGCTAATAAATGTTTATTCTTTCAAATTGAAGGCAGTGTTAAAAACATGCAGCTAGAACACAGAAATCTTGCTTGTGACCAAATCCTTTCAGTTTTCAGGACTTTCATGCAAAATCTGAACCAGATAACTACTGACAAAAGGATACATGACAAACAATTAGCGTCACTGCTAGCAGCACATATCCAACTATAGTTGTAATCAGACCTTCAAAGTGAGATGCTTGAACCTGGARGAAAGAAAAAAAATACATCAGTCTAAGAGACGGCAGTTCCTTTTCATTTGGACAGAGTCCAAGTTCCAACTCTTCAAAAAGAATAACAGATTTCTTTAGTTTTTACATATTTTAACAAGTTAGTTCTTTGGTGTCTCCAGTAAGAGCAGAAAACTTACATTTATGGAAGATAACAAATAATGTCATTCTTTAAACACAAAATGAACTCTGTATATGAAACAAAAGGTATCCTCTTACACTACCTCCTAGTCTTCATTACCTACTATCATCAACTACAAAAATTACCCACTGTGCAAATTAAAAATGCATGAGGAACAAGAAGCTGTTAAAACCATGCATGCATTTTTTTGGGGGGGGGAGGGGGGAGGATAAACAGAGAGGTCACTGGAAATTTAAATAATGGAGGATGTGAAGAAGAGAGAAAAAAATTAAACAGATTAAAAAAAGGAGTTTAAGAAAAAAATGAAAAACTTTCTAGGTTACTTCTGTGATCAAGAATAAATGTGAAAGGATCTTGCAAAAATATTTTTGATTACACAAGCAATAGCAATTTTTATATTTTGAAATTGTAAAACAGTACTTACATATTCCTCAAAACCCAGGCCAACAATGGAGAAGTGACCAATGTGGTAAGGACAGAATGCTGCATAATATAAGTGGAAAGAAGGTGAGAGGGAAAAAAAAAAGCACCATGAAAACTGCTCATTGGATTCTTATTTGCAGGATGTTTATTATAACACAGTAATTATTTTATTCCTCAGCAATTTCTATGCAAATAGTTGCAAGAATTACATTTCTATTATCTTATAGACATTGAAAGTCAAACCAGAGCTCACACTGAACCATTACAAATTAAAACTACCCATAGTAAGACGACAGTCTTTTTCTTCTTAGCTCATCTTGCTGCGTGTAAATCAATTCCACTTCCCCATCTTACATATAAGATTGGTTTCAGTCACACAGTGCTGTAGGAACCTGTCCGTGTACTCTTTCCTTGCCATGCAGTGAAAGAAGTAGCCATTTTCTATCTTGACTGGATAGGAATCACTCAAAAAATACTAAAGCTGATGCATTACTGAAGACTACAAAAGCCAGAAACTGGAAAGCCCTGAAGAAGTCTACAAAGCAAAGAGAAGATGAGGGGGAGAAAGACAATGCTGCTACAGAGGGATCAGGATGAGCAGCAATCGGGAAGTCCCAGTTACCTGAACTGGTGTCAGCAAGCGTCACCATTCCTGAGAACTAACTCTCCCCAATTCTGAGGTTTCAAGAGGAATGAAGTCAAAAGCACAGCACTTTCTCCACTCTAGCAGAAAACTATAGGGCAATATTCCTAATAGAGCTGCAAAGCATTACAGAGCTCAGTCTCACCTTCCTACAGTAGAGGAAGTCAAAGGCAACTAAAGGAGCAGCAGTAACCGCAAACTTGTTTTCACCTCCACTCTCTTCACTGTCATGATTAGCTACTTTGGAGGCTACTGCAGACTAATCATACCTCAAATGAAAAGCCTGATGATTTTCCATCACCTCCTCACATCCACATGACTAGCATATAAAAACTGTACCTTGTACCACTAATAAATGGCAAAGAAAGGCTTAATCTAAGCCCCTTTCAAGGAATCAGCACTTACTGAGGAGGGCAAAAAACCTTAAAGATAAGGGGAGATCTGGAGGTCTTCATGCCCAGGGAGAAGAGAAAGTTTGGGAGGAAAAGAGTTCTCTTTCAAGAATAACTCCGGGGAATGGGGAAAACAAAGGAAGACACAATCTTCATTCTTAAGAACAGAGAAAACCACGCATGCACAACTCCTACAGACAGCAAACTCATCTGAAAAGTTGCATCTTGCATTTTGACTGTTTTATGAGATTAAAGTGAAGATCTTTTTAAAATAAATCTCTCCAAAGAAGAATCTAATAGATTCCTTTTAAGCAAAAGCACAAAGGAATACACACTCCTCACAGTACTACAGTAAGCCAGAAAAATGTGATTTAATCAGAATTTAATTAATCAGAACGTAACAAACCTGTTCCAGAAAACACCAYAGGAACATTTTAGCAAGAGTAGTACTTTCTGTGATGTTTCTGTACTACAATTTGAACTCACTTGGATTGTAATTACCAATAACTAATTAGAGGTTTGGCAATTAGAATTTAGGCAGCATTACTTAACGGAAAAGATACCAGGAATATGCTTCGGAGATATGAATTAAATTCCCAAATATTCTGCTTGCTTGCTTGGGAAAGTCACTCACTCTTTCTTATATATATATTTCCTGATTTCCCATCTGCAAAATGCACTTAGAGCTATTGGAAAAACATCTACATGACAACTTTATGAACTATTCTGGCTTGTCATAGAGTCAGACTTATGTTATAATCACTGAACAGTTTATGTTTCACTTAAGATTACTGTTCTGAACAATTCCACTGTTCAACTTGAATTCAAATCAAGAATGGATAAATTATCCATTTATCAAAAAAAGCCTAACCTTTATAGCAGCCAAAAACTTTTAATTTATGTTCTGATAATTAATTGTAAACCAGAAGAAAACTATCAGAAGGAAATTATGAAGTATTTTCCACCTCTTGTGTTAGAAAAATTGTCTTTTTTATTGGATTAAATATCCATTATCACTCTTCTTATTTTCTTTTAACCTACTGATTTGTTTCAGCAACTAAACACTCACATCATTGGCTTGGTACTGTGAGTATTATTTTGCCAGGCAAAGGTCCCTATCTAAAGTATGGTTTCAGTTTTTAATGTTCTAAAACTAATGAAATTTTGTCTCCAGTATCTCTTCAAGAGAGGTTCATCYTCTCTGAAGCATCTTGCAATACTACTTCTGCCCATATTTGTGTCAAATAAGCAGCAATAACAAGCTTGAGCACTGCAGTCCAAAAGCTTCCATCAGTAACGAAACCAATAAAATCAAAGGCATAGGGAATAAATGTTTTTGGACAGTGTCACTTAACAGGTCTGTGGTAAAAACAGAATTGAAGCTGAACCACAGTCTAATGCTCTAACTACTGCCTCTCAAGAGAATCTTGGAAAAAAATCCAAAACAACAACAACAAAAACACATATATAATCTGTTATCCCCATTTCTGGGGTCAAAATAGAGTGGAAATGCAAGTTTATCTAACATACTGCAAGTAGAAAAAAAAAAATCAGTAGTTCCCAAAGTGGATTTTTGATGGCAGAAGTGATTTAACTATTTTTAGATAAAACTGTAAGGACAGAAACTAGCCCAATCACATCTAAAAGTACTACAATTGTTCATAAATTCCAGAAGTTTTAATACTTTTAGAAAAATGTTAAAGGATATTTCCTGTGATCTGGCTGATATCATATTACTATACTTCCTTTTTTTACACCATGATCATCATTATCATGAGTATTTTTCCTTAAATTATGTATTTTGGATGCAGTATCAGTCACTTAAAGGAATTAAAATGATGAAGTCAGAAGTAATAATTCATAGTCACAGTTTGTTTGTGGCTCTATTTTTAAAAGTCAGAATTTCATTTATTCTGAGAGAAAAAAAGAAGAGACTTAACATTAACCTGTATTTTCCCTTCTCAGAGAAATGCATTTTTATAACTAAAAGCAAATCATACTTACCAAACACAAGTATGAATAATGTATTTAAAGATACCACCCAAAAGACATGTTCCTGCAAGGGGTATGGGGGAGAGAGAGAAGAAGAAGACAAGGAAGCAGTACATAAATATCAATCACTTAAGTAAAATGACTTTACTTCAGTATCTAATTTCAATTGCACATTATTCCCAGAACTTGCATATCTAATATCAGAGCTATAAAACTTGCATATTTCAAACCAAAACATGCAGGAGATATTATAAGAGCATCTGTTTGCATTCATGGGTATTCCATTGGGTAAGAGCATGTAAATTTGCTTTATTATTTTTATTTYGTAAAAACAAATTTCTATTTTTAAGAAAACACAGTTCTATATTTCATGTAATTATTTTAAATGTTTGTGGATACTTGTTCTATAAATGCGAAATATTTTTCTGAACTTTTAAAAATTAGACTTCATAACAAGAAATCTGTTAAAACTGACATTTTATATTTCTTTTAGCTAAGCTGACGAACCCATCCACAAATACGCTGGAATTTTAATTTCTTTCAGATGAATAGCAATGTCAGCTACTAATGACAGACTAGGCTATTTTAATTTAAATATGAGATGTTAAAGAAAATATGAAACATTATTTCAAACATGAGACATTTAACCACTCTAGCAGCTAATAAACACATTAATATTTAATAGACCAGCTCTTTCACAAACAAAATAAAGTCAAAATTTTATAGCTGCAAGAGAGCACACTTCTATTTTTAAAGTAAGAGACCTGACAGATGATACCTGACAAATGTAGCTGTGATGGGTTAAAGTTTCACTGTCGTCAGCTTTTTATGCTTGTTCTACCCTTCCCCTGAAGTCAGGGCTAGAGATCTCCAACAACCAAGTACAATTGGCAGCAGACAGAATCTTTCAAATACCTGCCTGCACCTAAGGCCCACTGTATGATATGCATGGTACACAGGAGTTTGTCAGGGAGATAATCAACATGGATTCAGTCATGGGCAAGAGTTAAAGTCAGTGGACTTTTTAGAAGAGCTTTGCTAAAATATCTTAATCAAAAACATTCTGAAATCAGTTTAAGAGATATGTGCTCTACTRCACAGACCCACTACTGTGTAGACTTTCAAAAAGATTAATATTTGTACTAATTGAAAGAATATGCAAGAGGGGAAAAAATTCTAGGAAGTACTATACTGTACTACTTGAAACTCCTAAAATTAAGGAAACTTACTTGAATGTGACACTGCATTTGACAATGAAAATCTCTTTAAATAATATATATCATATTAAAATCAGAACTTCAAATAGAAAAATTTAAATTAAAAATTTCTTAAAAATAAGTCTGCTATAGAAATTCTTAAAAAGCAGAATTTCACTTACTAAAAAAACCAGAGAGCCATCAAGTCCAAGCATCTAGGGGGAAAAGAAATTTAAGTTTATTCATTCATCAGAAAAAAGTAACATATATAAAGTAAACCTCACAGTTTTTCTACTCCAGATTTTTWATGTCTAATAGAGTCATGTACTTTTCTATTAATTGACCAACAGACTTCCGACATAATTTTTAAAAGATAAAGGTAGGAACTAAGTACTCAAACACAACCAACTCAGTTAATCAAAGGCAATGGTATACATATAGAATATCTTAATACACATGTATTCAAATACAGCAAACCAAATGTGTAAGCAATTAATTTATAAGCTATTTCTCTCAAGGACTTGAAGAATCCAATCAAGATCTTTATGTTCTCTGGAGTTTTTACTGACTAAACTGCTATTTTCAAACACTAATAAAACAATTCTGTATTTTGCTAATTGCAAAATATCACTTTATGTTTTGCTGAGAAAAACGGAAGGTTAAAAATTTTAACTTCAATGAATAAAGGCAACTGAAAACTTTCTAAATTTGCTATACTGTATAGTTTTAAGTTTAGAACAGAAATTGATTTACAGCTGGGGAAGACAGGAAACAAATCCTTCACCACTAACAGCTGTTATGAAAGTGTACACCAAACAATCAAAACCAGAGTATCTAGTCCAAAAACTCCTGCTCACTTCAAGGATTTTCCATTATGATAATCCAGTTACTTATAATCCATGATTAATGCTATAAAATACCAGATTCAAGGCTATTTTTTACTAGAGTTTTGTGCTGAAGTTCCAAGATATTAAAACTGAACATATTTTACCAATTAAAATAAGAAGCAAGTGTATCTGAAAATTTAGAAAGTTTGCATGTTATTTTCACAAGATGGCATAACTGAAGAGCCACTTTCAATACTAAATGCCAATTRTATGTCTGTTGTGTATGCCAGCATAGGATCAGAAATGGTTATGCAAGTCTACTGGAGTTGACTTCTATATTCATGGATAGGCATCAGAACATTTTAAATTAAGAATACTTCAACATTTTGCAGCACTTAAATTGTTCCAGAAATGTAATACTTTTCTCTTGAGATAAACAATTTGGGTACAGAAACTTGAAATTGTGTGTGTCCTTTTTCACTACCAAACAAACCTTCCAAACAAACTAAATACACAGTATCAGATATGAAAGAAAGATCACGACTGTGTCCTCATGAAAACCGTATCTCCACATTACAGTCAAGGCTATGACTGCATCATAGCCTAGGAATAGAAAACTAGATTTGTAACTATCCAGCTTGGGCACTAGCGGCAATGATAAATCATATGAAGCTGCTGCATCTACTTCCAGGTGGATTTTGCAGCATGCACTGAGTTTTGAACTAATCATATATTCACTGCTTCCTGTATTCCACTTCACAGGTTAAAAAGTAGCTCTCTAGTCTCTATACAATCTGCTATGACTACAGCGGACACACGTCTCAAGTTATAATCATGGAATTTCTAATCCATTAATAGAATATCCAAAAATAGAAAAATGTTACACTGCAATCTTCCATCCTTTTTTTAAAAAAGTACACTTGCCCTGTCTTTTGTAAATATGTAAATAAAATACTCAGCAAGAATTTCTGGTTCTCTTTTGTTTAGTTTGATGAATGCTTCCACAGATAGTTTAATACTTACTTTTTCTATATATCACTTAACACCTATATGCTCCTGATCTGGCCTTGCATCCTCAGTGCAAGTTGCAATTCACTTCTTTACTTGGTCAAGTTGAAGTCATCAGAAAGATCTCTACTAAAAGATGCTTAAGCTGTTACTGCATTTCTAGTAAGAAATGCCTTTTTTATAGTCCACAAGTAACACAGTAATATTTTAATTACTTTAAGTCAAGTGAAGACTCTCACTTCCAGTTTTCATACTATACAACAGTATCAGAATCTATCCCACRTGGATTTCAATAAATTAATACTAGAAATCAAGTACAAGCCTCAGAAAAACTCAAATAATTCAAGAAAATGATTTTCTTACTCGCTCCCAAGTAAGCTCTTCTGCTGCACGATCCCATTCCAAAGCATTCCAATTCATGTCATCTGAAGAGACAATGACCATGTTTACAGCTGTCAGACTCACCCAAGATGTAAACTCTCCATACCATGTTTTAAGTAAAAAGACTAAGTGCATAACATTCAACTCGTGACTGCTGATAATTTTCAGCAAGTAAATGCTTCTGAACTTGAAACAAATATTTAAGCTTTGCAAAATCAAAGCTGGTAAGTAAGCTGTGGTAGAAGCCTACTCAAACACTTTCCTTGAATTATGACAGCTATTTTGAACAAYGGTTTCATGTATATTCAAAAAAAAATTAGAAGAACATTACTGTTTTGAGTCACCTGTTACCTTGTGCTCCATTGTTTGCATCTGCTGCATCTTCTACTACAGCATCTTCTTCATCTTCGTTATCTTCTTCCTCTTCATCTACCTGTTCTTCTTGAATGTCAGGGTTCTCACCTACAACTACATTCTCAGCAGCTGGGTTAGCTGGTTGATCAAGCACAGCATTTTCAACACCTCCATTTGCAACAGCCTGAGCCTGCAGAAACAGTATTTAGTATTCAGTTAAATTGATTATATTCTTGCTGTAGTTTGACCTGTGTCCAGAAAGAACACATACTAATAGTTTTTTTAGATAAGCATTAAATTTGGCAAGAATAAACCTAGCTCTTTAAAGAGCTGCAGAAACAGCCAGACTTCTTCACAGAACAGTTGTGGTTGGAAATGACCTCTAGCGATTGTGTAGTCTAAAACTGAACAAACACCTCCCCCAGCACAGTCAACTGCAGCAGCTTGTTCAGGGCCATGTTCTGTCAAGTTTTGAATATATCCAATGATGAAGACTCCAAAACCTCTCTGGGCAACCTGTTCTAGTGTTCAATCAGCCTTACAGTAAAAAACCTTTTGTTATGTTTAAGTGAAACTTCTATACATTAATTTATGTCCACTGTCTCTTGTTCTGTCAGTCACTACCACTGAGAAGAGTCTGGCTCCATCTTCTTTACACTCTCCCTTCAAGTAGTTATGCACACTAATAAGAACCCCCTTGAGCCTCCTCTTCTCCAGGCTAAACAATCCCAGCTCTCTCAGTCTCTCCTAATATGTCAGAAGTTACAATCCCTTAATCATTTCTGTGGCCCTTTGCAGGACTTGCTCCAGTTTGTCTGTGTCTCTCTTATAACAGGGAGTCAAAAAGGGAAACTGCACTCCAGATGCTGTCTCACCAGTGCTCCATAGAGGGGAGTACTCTCAATCCTGATGAAAACTGGTACTGTATTAGAAAGATAACAACACACAGACAACCCAAGTAACTCCTCAAGCTGAGAATTTGTATTTCTGTCTTTAAAAAGTTGACATTTATCATGAAGGAAAATAAAATTTTACCTCTATGGATACATTGCTTTTATCATCTCTTCTCCTGCCTGAGTGCCTCTTGTAAGCACTAACAGTGTGGGAAAGGGTGGTGAGGGAGAAAGCTTACAGTATTTAAAATTTACAGTATTTCAAAATATACTGTAACAGAGATGATTCAAACTCTGTCTTAAATCATAAATAGAATGTACTAGAACTTTTGCAGCTATTACAAACATTGATGTAGACTATTACTCAGAATGGTGTGTATTTTTTATGATTTTGTACTGTAACATAGCCAATGAGCACTATTCCATTTTCAGATGTTCCACAGAACCTCCAACTGCTTATAGAGCACTGAAATGTTACTTCACAAACTACTGAAATATTTATGAAAATGGCAAAATAACTGCMATGTATCTTCATTTACCACAGTTGACAATTGTTTATACATAAAAGTTCTCCTCAAAAAGCATAGAGAAACAAGTCTGTAACAGTCATAAGAATCTATACAAATTAAGTTATTTGAAATAAATTATTCTAAACAAATCCATTAACATTTCTTTTTACAGAACTTCAATAATATTTTATAAAAACAGTAACATCACTGTTTAGTACTATAGAAATTACATTCAACAAATGTTAACACACAAATAAAGATACTCTGAAATAAATGATATTGAGTCTGGTAATGTATTTGTTCACACACACAGCTTTTAAATTTATTTTCAATGACTGAGCAGTTAAGTTTTACCTCATTTTGTTGACCAACTCCATTTAGTGGCTGTTGCTGATTTTGTTCTAACCACTGTGGTGCTCCACCATGGACAATCTGTTCACGTAACCAAACAAGGCTGATAAAAGCACACAGAGTGCATGTCACAACAAAACAACCCTGCAAACAGTCAGCCAGTAAGTTCTCCCTGTTAAAAAGGAGGAAAAAAAAAAAAAAAAAATCAGTGACAAGTATCTTTTGCTTATTCAAACTAAACTCAGTCAGTTAATTACAATGAACGGCCCTTCCTTGTCCATAATCAACAAGTAAAATGGCATTTGTGTGAAATGCTAAGTTTATCTAGCTGCATAAGTGAAGTATTTGCATGTAATTTTTATTTAGTTTTTAAAAATCTCTTCAAAGTAGATTTCTTGCAGAAAAGCTGTAAATGCAAGCATACGATGTTAATGTTAATTAATAGTGCTAAGTGCCAAGATAAACACTCGTTTGAAAAAGGCTTTATTATTCCCTTCTGGTATGATCTGTGAAATCATCACTATTAAAACAGAAATATTTCTGCAAAAACAGGATCTGACTCACTAAGAAAAGCTTCAAGATTAGTTCACGAAAAACAAACTTCAAGAATAGGAAAAGTAACATGATAACCACTAAAGTAAATGAAACTGGCTGAACAAATTTGGTTCTTCTGGGAATCTAATTCAGATTTGCTTCAGTATAAGGCCTATTTTAAAGCATTAACTTCTCTTTCAAGTGCCATCCGCTTACAATGACTCAACCATCTTTTGTCACAGAAATTGACATTATTTTGAAAAATTAAAGATGAAGGCAAAACATTAATATTTTAAGTGACAGTGTAAAAAACAAACTCTTCCAAGATTTAATGAAGAGGCTTTTGGGAAATAACCTACAAAGCAAAGAGGAAAATGTAAAATATACCAAATGATGAAAACTGAAATGGTGACAAGCTGATAGATTTTTTTATTTATTTATTTTATGGCATCTGAGAAAGGTACCAGTCAGAAAACAGCAATAATACGTACCTCACTATTTTATCTGCTCAGCTACCCTAAGCAAATGAAACTGCAAGGTTTGACTCTGATTGCTCTACCTTCTGGCCTTTTAACTCAGATATTACCTATTCCACTCTATACTTTAAAAACCCCTAATCTAACAAGTCATAAGTAATTTTAAAGCAGTAGCAAAAAAGTTCAGTAACCCTTGTCCTTATTCCAGCTCCCCTTCCCACTTGTTCCCACTCATTGTACTAAGCCATGACCTGTGCTGCATGACTGCACAGTGAATTTGTTCAGAGAACTGACTAGCTAGAATAAGCTTTTAAAATAAGAACTATCCTGCTACCCCAAGTACTTTATGTCCAGCTCCCCATGCAGCCATATATACTCTTGTGCTTGCACAGCACAGTGAATACTACAAGGACAAGAACAAAGCCCAAGGGAAAGACTGACACAGGGGCTGTTGAAACAGACTGTCAAAGAAAGGTATGTCAAAGCAAAGCTTCCTGTGCCATTCAAACTATACACATATTGAAATCCTTTATTTACTTCCCAAGTACAGATTGTAATTTAGTAGTTAGCAGAAGACATGTGATGAGGTGTTTTAAATTCAGTTGTAAAATTTTGGATTTTTCTCAGAAAACTCAAGAATTCCAATATATGTTTACTGTGAGATCACAGGAAAAATACAGTTAATACATTCCAGTGAGTATCTCTCTCTATTAATAAAAATTAAGGAAATGTAACATAACCTGTCTTAAAAAAAAAAAAAAAAAAAAAAAAAAAAAAAAAAAAAAGCCCCAAACAGGGTACCTCAAAGAAAGTATAGGACATTCGTTAAAAATGCATGACTTGCAACTTATTCTAATCAAATTTAATCTCAATCCCTCAGGCCCAAGGAAGAAAAAATAAAAACCAGCCTGAAACACTATTGTGTTAGTATTTACTAATTCTATAAAAGATACYGATTAAAAGACTAAGATGGACAATATCCAACTGCAAACGGCAGCTGTAGCATTAAAATACAAATATGAAACAGAAGGCAATCAAATAAAAACCCCTCATCACTAAAGAGACTCAGTATGGATAAAATTAAATTAAAAATAAAAAAAGTAACAAAGTGTCACATTAACATACTAATATATATTAATATTCTACTATGAGACATCAGGTACAGAAAGTCTGACAAGACTTTAGACCAGTTTAAAGGATTTTAAAATGAATAATGGAGATTTTACCACATAAAATTTCTTGACATCAAATACAAATCTTTCATAAGAAACTATTAAACATGGCCCACTTTATAAATTCAGTTATCTCCAAGGATCCTCAGTAACAGAACTTCAAAGTGAAATGACTTGTACTGTAAAACAGATTGTCATGCTTCCTGCCATGCAGAGAAAAATGGGCAGCAGTATTAAGATCGTGGAAAACAAAAAGCGTAACCAGAGGAAGGAGATGCTAACTTCCAAAGCTATTGTTTTCATAGTTATCTGATTACAGAAGTAATTTGTATCAAGCTAGTCAGGTACTTACGTTGACAGCATATCTAACGGCAGCGTCAGTAGTGAGCTCACAGAGCCAGTAAACAAGCACTTGTAGATACGGCCTGCATAAAGAAACAGAAACGTGGTAAAAATCCTTTTTTGACTAAAGCTTCATTTGGAAAGGGTCATAGGTACTCTCTTTTTGCCTTGTTTCTTAAATAAACTTATCACAAGGGGAAAAAAAAAGTCTTAACTTCAAGTGAGCCAAGAGGAAACGTTCACAAAATCCTGTATCATGGAAGCAGGCAACTAAAGGCATTGCAATTTTAAGTWACTCATAAAGACACCTCAATATTGTATTTGCTGTGAAAGGCCAATACTTTAATCCAAACAAAGTATGAGTCTACATTAAACCTTTAACTACTTCTACTGCACCAGAACTTAGAACACAAACAGCACGTTGAACAAAACTATTTTAGCTGAGTGTACTTGATAAAGTATACATTGAAAGTATAAGAACTGCCATATTAGATCAGACTCAAGATTCATTTAGCCCAGTATCCTATCTCCAGCACCAGCCAGCAATGGATGCCTAAGGGAAGATACAGGAACAGGTTAAAAATACTTGTAGCAATACATCTGCAGTAGATTCATGTGCTCCAGCAAGAACAGCTCACAGTTCCTGTGCCACAATATCTTTGCGATACTGAATCCTTCACGGATTTTTCTCCCATTGATTTGTTGAATCGTATTTTCAACATGTATAAACTTCTGGTATCATAATATCCTATAGCAAGGGCATAACCATTTTGTGTTGTGCACTGTCATTTTATAGATTAATATCTGATGTTTATTAATGCTAGTTTTACTATCATTCTTCAGTCATGATCTTTTAAAAAAGTAGGCTACCAGACCATACAGCCTACTTTAGAAAATTACAGTCAGAGCCACAGGACAATGACGCAGATTTTCCAAACAGGATGTAAGAAGAATTAAGGCACCTAAAACCAGAAATGCAATTCTTTAAGATTCTCATCTCATCCTTTAGGCGTGCACAGGCACACAAGTATAAACCTGCATACTATCATTTGTGCAACCAAGATTAAATAGTTCAGTTAAATTTGTTTAGACCTCACAGAAAGTTTGTGTTTCTACATCAATCCACTAAAAAAGTTCAATCACAGAAGTGTATTTTCTATACAATTTATCTTCTGACAATTGCCCCTTTTATAAAAAAACACCACCACAACCTAGCTAGCGTTTATGCTCACCTTTATACAAAAGGTAACAGAGCATTGAGGAAGGCAACACTCACCTCCCCAGAATAATTCAAAACAGGTGACAACACACAATTCAAAAGTCCAAAGCAAGTTAGAGCTTAAGAAAAAAAAAATCACTGTAGCCAAACAAATAAGAATGGACAGCTTCACTGTAGTCAGTACTGTTTATACATTTTGTATTTAACAGCCACTAAATAAAATTCAGCAAGATGATACTGATCTTCTGCTGCAAAGTGAGTTTCAACAGCTTGCCTCTGTCTACTGTCCAGCTACATGGTGGGAGAACTTCAAAAGTGCAAGATGTAGCTGTGAACTCTGTTAGCCTGAAGACATCAAAGAACGTAAGTCTGAAAAATTCCTGATTACACTATGCTGTAGGAAACCAGAGTAACAAAACTCACTTTGAGATTTTATGGAAAAGGGAGATTTTATTATACACCACCTTTAAACAAACTAATCTGTAAATAAGCTAAAATTCTCACAGATTTCACTCATTCACATACTTACATGCACCAAGACAGGTGTACCCAAGTGGTCTGGAAAGGGTCACTTGTGTGCAACACTTAGGGCAAAGGACATCAACTATCATATCCTCATCATGTCTCTTGGGTTCTTGTGACTGCTGCTGCTGATCTTAAACTTTCTTATTTAACCTTCATGAGTAGATGGTGTTTGGGATCTTTTGCCTTATTTTATTTCACTCCTCTTAAATAAAATCTGTAAATTCCAGTTTTTGTCTTCCACATCTGCATACTTTACGGCTCCAATTCTGTTCTTCATCTTATGACACCTTATCTTTAAGTCAGTTTGTTTCCCCTCTTCATCTGAATGAAACTACATACAGATGCTCTTCTATAGCATCTATAGAAGCATATATGCTATAGAAGTATGTCCTATTAGCACATGCATTTAATCCTTTTTCTGCCGTTTCTTCTGGGGCTCACACACACATTTCCACTCCTACTGCACTCATACCAATTTTAGTATTTCTATTATAAATCTCCACAATTCTGATCACTACAAAACTATGAAACATGTATACAACCACCTCCTTTAGATGCAGTATTTTTAGAAGACTGGCAACTCTAGAAAAAACATTCATATACCATACTGTATTTATGAATGTTATGTAACTACTGGTCTCACATTGATCATAACTTCTTAGATTTGACAAGGGAGRTTCTTCAGACAACCTACCTCAGCATTTCCTATTGCCTTAGTGGAAGCATTCACTTTTCTGGGTGCACACACCTCATTTGTACCTCAAGTACTGTTCAGGTACCTTGGGCATTTCATTCTGGGAACCAGGCAACAATTCACCACACAGAATGTAAGTATTTTGGATTAACAGATCATAGAATATCATTTGACTAACTTTTTTCATCCATCAATCTAAATATTCTTTGTGCTAACAGAATAGTAACAGCACATCAGAGTCTGCTAGGATTACGTTGAAAACACGCACAGACAGAAATTCCTTTTATTCTATCATTTAAGATGGGTATGCAATAAAGTGTAGTTACCAAAAAGAATGCAGAGTTTATTTATCATCATATATTTGCCCAAGAACAGGATAACTGCGTGACTAGCATGTTAATCTGGAGCACCTGATTCTTTGCTCTACTAYGCACCTCCTTTGGGATGCTAGCCAAGTTATTTATTCTGCATCTCTTTTTTCAAGATAGAAAATAACAAGAAAAATATTAACTGTGTGTGAGTAGCTTCACAAAAAAGTATGAACCAGATGACAGAAATACATGAAGGTAGAAAAAGATTATAGTATTTAAGGTAAGACAACAGATTTATATCAATCTACATTCTTGAAACAGATCCTGATGACGGATAAACGATTTAAAAAAGAAATTAAGGGATATTTCAGGGTTTGTTGGATTGAATAATTCTGTCATGCTGGATAACATAACGTGCAAATAAAATGATTCCTTCCACTATACCCTTTAATTCTTAAAGTAATCATAAAGAGGGCTACATGTACAATGTAACATGAATAGAAATTAAGTAAAAAATCCTAGTCACTCATAAAAATCAGTCATAATTCAGCTATGTCTGCTTAATAAAGGAGTATTAAAACTAAAAACGACATTTTCAGAAGTCTTATGTAGATAAGTTGTATGCAGTGACTTTTAGCAACATTTCAGCATTTTTGGAGAGCTGGTCTTTTAAGTTCACAATATTCACAGTTTGAAAGACAAAGATAAAAGATCAAGACTCATCGAAAAACCCAAGGAAGAGAACTCCATTCTCAGAAATAAAACTCTCTAAAGTAAAAAYCTGTAAGAGGGAAGAGATGAGCAGGATAGGATAGCAGGAGGAAGAAAAACATGCAAGAGAAAATGGGGGAAAAAAAGGTCAAGAGGCAATGGGAGAACAACAGGTCAGATTATAAGAATCAAAAAATGACACAGTCTCCTGAAAACTTTTGGCTTGCTGTAATTCATTTCATTAAATAACATTTACATAAAACTTTTTTTTTTTTTACACTGCTGTAACATTCAAAATGACTGACATTTGTAACACAGATAAAACAAAGACAGGAGTAACAACCAGGTTAAAATTAGTCAATTAAAAATTTTTAAATAATGGTTAGTTTTAATCCAGGACAGTCTATAAATCCTGTTTACTCCAAGTCCTGAAAAGTTCTTTTTTTCTGGCATATGTCCTATAGGAAGGACAGGCTGCAGAAATGGGATCACTCCTTTATAGCTGGTGTCAGTATTGGGCTAGACTCAAACTAACACAGCACCAGCTACAACTGAAAGCACTGAACATAYTGAAAAACTGTGTAGGGAGATGCATTTACTGGTTTCCTGCTCTTTTGTTCAAGGGGTGTTTTTCTATGTTTAAAGATGCACTTCCAGTCATTTTCTTGATTGAGCACTGTATCTGTTTTTGCTTCTCATCTTCTCTGTATTTTCAGCTTATGGAATCAATAGTTCTTTCCCTTTGTATTTCAAAAGTGAATTTCAGTCTGGATACTACAGCAGTTTATATGCATGCTCTTTTCCTATACTCTGCTTACAGAATGAACAAAAACTCCAGGTCAAACAGTTAAAGGAGGCTTATGCCTTTATGATCTTTATTCCTTTCTCACCAGTTCATTTCCTTTCTGCTTATTTCAGGTGCAGAGCTAATTTAACCTAAATATACTTTGAAACTATGGCATAAGTGCGTAATATTAGACCACAAGATTATACAGAGACCCTTATTTTGTTGTAGTTGGTTTCATTTTCAAGCTTTTTCACTAGCCCCAAATTTGTACTTGAATTTTCAACATAGCAGAAGCAAAGCTTTTTTTTTTCATTTAAGAACACAATTTATACTAAATCTTAAATAGCTTAACATGAAGCAAAATACTTCAGTATACTTCCTTCAAAAGCAAATGTTACTGTCCTTTAAAGTGTGTAGACATGACAGTTATTCCTGAAAAGCAGACTGAAATTATCATTCCCCCATAACACACAAAAAAAGCTGATTAACTAAGAGATTTACAACGCTCCTTCTAGGTCACATAAAACTCCAAAGATACTTTTTAACATTTTCCCCCTGATCAGCTAAGAAAAAATGGAACGTTTGAGTTAAAGCGTCATAACTTCGTTACATAAAGATCTTCCCTATTGTAAGTCCCACTGAATAATTTTAAACAGCCAACACTCAAATAAAAGTAGCACTTTAATAAACTGTTGAACAACTGTAAGATAGCTGCAAAAGTACAAGTTTTCACTCTGTAAGAACATTAGTGATTCCTGAAACAAAYCCTGCTACAACAACATTCCTTTGCATCTTTTTAAATATTGTCTGAGGTATACTATAACTGATATAGAATATTGTCAAGCTGTGATTCTTATACATGGAAAGATTGTCAAATGATATGCTAAAGCTTTGGTTTTCTAAATATTATTGCAGTTAAACMCAAAATGTCACAGAAACTTAATTTCCTTCACTACTTACAGGCCTTTGTTTGGCTTTAAGTTTTACTGCATGACTGGATGACTATAAGAGATTTTAGTTTTAGTACTTTCACTTCCTACATCGTTAAGAAAAACAGGACTGCAATTCTTCTAGCTAAAATTAATAAGTAAGTAATCTCAAATAAAAAAATTCATAAAGACTTTGAAGAACATAGTTGAAAGTAGTAATTTTATAACAAGAAGTTTGAAAGCCCTTTTATGCACTTTGTGCTCTCTTAACCTCTTCCTCCATTGTAGTACTGGCTTACAATTCAAACTGGTTATGTAAGAAAGTAACAATAGCTAGAAATGTCTGAAAAACATTAAGAAGTGAAATATGTGATTTTTCTTAAACAAACCAACAATGCTTGTATGAAATATTGCCATATTAAGCAAAACATTTTCCTGTGTATAAGAGCATTACAACACAGAAAGTTAATACTTACATGCTGTAAGAGGTACGACTCCCAACCATGCAAAGGCCACAAGTGTATAGTGAAACCAGTATCGTATTGCTGTGCCAATACTCGTAACCAGTCCAGCAAAGATGTCTTGGATTGGAAGCCGTGAAGGCATATCTGGAGAATAAACTGTGTAGAAAAGACATTTATGAAACAATTCTTATGCGTGCCCTTTCAAAGAACATTTATGTAGAAGTCCTGCCAACTGCAAAATATTTATATTTGACAAAAGCTTCCTATAAGAACATGTTCTATAGCTTCCCAGCAGATCACTCCTAATAGTAAAAACATTACACATTTCTTATATTGCGTACTGAGTGTTACATGAAAAATAACTTCACATTGATTTAAGGAGTTTTTTAGTAGCTTTATTATACCAATAGTAAAGTCTGGTTATCTCAAAATAAGCTGAAGTCTGCAAGAGAATGCAGATCCTAAATCCAGGAACACGGTTATTCAGAACTACCTAAAAGGTAGCCTTGCTATATAAACCTARTTTGAGGAAAGAGCACAAGCAATAAGAGTTCGACTTTGCATACCATCGATGTGTTTGTGCTAAGCAACATAAGATGCCACTTGCTATCCAGCAGCACATAATTCAGCAAATTGAAATCATCAAACAGATAGGAGGACTGAAAGGTATGAATTAAGTATCTACAGAGGTTAAAATTTACACAGAAATACTTTTACTTCAAAATGACATTTCTATTTCATATCACACAAGATTTCTAAGTTCATGCCTATTACAGAACATAAAGCAAATCTCTCAATGCATACATACATATTCAGAATAGATTCTCTTAATTTTTTCACACCATACATTTTACAGAAAACTCTCCCTACYTGAAAGCCAGTGACAAAGTTCCTTCTTATGCATTCACTGCTATTATCAGACGAGGGAAAAAAGCCACATGATAGCTGATTAAGCTTTGAGTTTGGTTTCCCTTTTTTCCATATTATTCCACTGAAACCTCTACATGCAACCTGTCCTTCCCAAATGCTACTAAAATATGGAACCATATTACTCTGATAACAGACATTGATTACAAAATGTTTTCACTGAACAATTAGAAGATATCTATTTCTAACGATTGCATTATATTTAATTAGTTACTACACATTAATATGGATGCACGATGTAGCTACTACTCAAAGAAGTTAAGCTACATCCCCTAAATCTTAACTGTTTTGCGATTCTTCATGATTCCAAGAGCTTTCAATACATGTGTGGTGGTGGTGATGATAAACTGCTGCATTTCTCTACTTTGACACACCTCAGAACATATAAAGCTTCTACCACTGTTTCTACCTCATTCTCACTTCCCTGCCCCTTGAGACATACAGACAAAGGGCTGCAATGAACAGCCCAGCATTGTATACCATTTGATCTCTCCCAATCATGCCCATCTAATGAACCCAGAGAAGAGGCCTCCTTTTATTTACATCCTTCTACTACCAGCTCCTCCATCACATTCGAATTTGTATCAGTTTTGTAAATCATGGTTAGGGCAGTTACATTTTAGTTGGATTTGAGGTCTATTCTATATCCTAATTCATAGAGCATGCAGGAGAAACAAAATCAAACACAGCAGTCTTAAGCAGAAGGATACTGTACCATAGCCCAATAACTCAAAAGGAATAAARAACCATGACAATAAGTTCTTCTGTGTTCTACAGCATGAGACTGGATAAAAATGCCAAAATTCCTAGCATGACAAGAACCTCTGATCTGCAAATACACTGGAGTACCAAATACAGTGGTTTCCGTAACTAATCCTCTCAGTTCTGTCTGCCAGCTACCACTGTTCTGTCTATCCACACTCCTTTTTATCTCCTTTCCCACTACCAGTATGGGGCCTTGAGATTTTGACCCTTCCCCAGTACATATTCTGCTAACTCCCTTTCTTGTACTTCTCATCACTTAATTTCCATCCCAATAATCTTTCCTAAAAATCTGAGATGTCTATTTCCTGTATTATTCAATACATTTCCACTGAATAAGTAATCTCTCTACTAGGGAAAGAGTTTGCCAATAAATTTCAACTGACAGAGAACTACTCTGTACCAAAACAGGAAAGCATGTTAACAAAAAAAAAAAAAAAAGTTCTCAATGCTCTAGCTCATCACAGTCATATCTTCCAGTTTATTTCAGGAAGTATTCATCATTCCCACTACCTCTTCAGAGGCTTTTTAATGCAAACATCACACAGTCATATTTTGACAAACAGAAACAATCAGCTGAACTTGAATACAGTAATTTCTGCAAAACTCAACAAGAAACAAAACTTAACAAGAAATAAAACAAACACATACTTTCATTTTAGCCTCTCCTTCATAATTTTTTACAAATACTAAAATTTAATCCAAAACTAGGCACACACAAATTTCCCTTGTAAGGAAATATGAGCTGTGCTTACTCAAAGCAGCTTTATTTTGAATGAAAAAAAAGTGAACCACCATCAGAAGCAGTTACAGCCCCTCTAGTTGTAAATGCTAGCTGCACAATAGAAAAAAAAATCAKAGAGGCAAAACTAGGCTTCTTAATTATGAAGTTCTCTTGCTAGTGTTTCCTGTCCTACATCTGCAGTACAACACCTGTACAAATCCACCTTCACACAGAATCATCAACAATTTGTAACTGGTCTCAAAGCAACTGTTTAAGGAACTGCTTGTCTCCTAAGGGCTTACTCCCACCAAATGAGAACAGATCCTGCAGGTTCAAGTATGTTACAGATTTTGTCATCTCTCCTGTTTAAGACCAGTTCTGCCACAAGGTAATAAGTGGATGACTTCTGAAGTATGCAAATATTTGCAGAAAAGTTAGATATATGATCATTATGAATCAATATAAAAAACAAAGAAAACAAATATGTATAAATATAACTACATATATAAATATGTAGGTATAAACATATATAAACAAAATAGATTGTTTTCATATTGCTGGCCAGTAGCATTTTTGAATGGCTTATCTTCCCCCTAGGAGGAAGTAGAGCAACAGTTGTACATTTTTTTTTTACTAGTTAATACTGTAACTACAAATTTGAGGTCTCCCACAGGTCCCTACCTATAACGCATCATCACCTTACTTTTCACTGAGAGAAACAGATACTAGAAAAGCAACACTCTTTTGATCTATGCTGTATCAAATTCTATGCACTATGATGGCTTAAATCTATAAGTGTTTTTATTTTTCCCCAAAGCTGTCATGACACAACTATCCTATTTCTATTCTCATTCCTTCTTCATCCAAGTTCATTCAAACATCACTTCATTCAAACATCACTTCCTCCAAGCTCAAGTGCGGTGCATCCCTATGAGCAAGAAGTGCAGCAAAAGGGGCAGGAGACCTGCATGGGTGAGCAAGGAGCTCTTGGCCAAATTCAGATAGAAGAAGAAAATACACAGAATGTGGAAGAGCAGACAGGCTACTTGGGAGAATTATAGGAATGCAGTCAGAGTATGCAGAGATGCAGCGAGGAAGGCTAAGGTCAGCTAGAATTGAGTCTGGCAAGGGATGTCAAGGACAATAGGAAGGGCTTCTTCAAATACATCCGTAGTGAAAGGAAGACTGGGGAAAATGTGGACCCACTATCTGATGTGGCGGGAGCCCTGATGATGAAGGCTACAGAGAAGGCAGAATTACTGAATGCCTTCTTTGCTTCAGTCTTCACTGCTTGACTTCTGCAAGGCTTCTGACACTGTCTCACATAACATCCTCCTACATAAGCTCAGCAAGTGTGGGTTACAGGAGGGGACAGAGAGGTGGATCGAGAACTGGCTGAAAGGCAGAGCTCAGAGGGTTGTCATCAGTGGCACAGAGTCTAGCTGGAGGCCTGTAGCTAGTGGAGTCCCCCAGGGCTCAGTACTGGGTCCCACCCTGTTCAACTTCTTCATCTATGACCCGAAAGAAGGGACAGGGTGCCGCCTCAGCAAGTTTGCTGATGATGCCAAGCTAGGAGGAGTGGCTGATACACCTGAGGGCTGTGGTGCCATTCAGAGAGACCTGGACAGGCTGGAGAGATGCACAGAGAGGAACCTCATGAGGTTCAACAAGGGCAAGTGCACAGTCCTGCACCTAGGGAGAAATARCCCCATGCACCAGTACAAGCTGGGGGCTGACCTTGTGGAGAGCAGCTCTGCAGAGAAGGACCTGGGAGTGMTGGTGGACGACAAGTTGACCATGAGCCAGCAATGTGTCCTTGTGGCCAGGAAGACCAATGGTCTCCCGGGGGGCATTAGGAAGAGTGTTGCCAGCAGGTGGAGGGAGGTGATCCTGGCCCTCTCCTCAGCCCTGGGGAGGCCTCATCTGGACTACTGCGTGCAGTTCTGGGCTCCCCAGTACAAGAGAGACGTGGAACCACTCGAGAGAGTCCAGCGTAGGGCTACTAAGATGATCAGAGGACTGGAGCATCTGCCCCGTACGGAACGGCTGCGAGAGCTGGGCCTGTTTATCCTGGAGAAGAGAAGACTGAGGGGGGATCTCATCAATGTGTATAAGAAACCTGAAGGGAGGGTGTCAAGGGGACGGGGCTGAACTCTTTTCAGTTGTCCCATGTGACAGGACAGGAGGCAATGGGCAGAAATTGAACCACAGGAAGTTCCGCCTGAACGTGAGGGGGAATTTCTTCACTGTGAGAGTGACAGAGCACTGGACCTGGTTGCCCAGAGAGGTTGTGGAGTCCCCTTCTCTGGAGATCTTCAAGGCCCGCCTGGATGCAACCCTGTCTAACATGCTCTAGGTGACCCTGCTTGAATAGAGGGGGTTGGACTAGATGATCTCCAGAGGTCCCTTCCAACCTTACCAATTCTATGATTCTAAGTTAGCCTATTTATCTGTTTATAACTATGTAAACATGCATATGCCTGAAGTGGAAGAAAGTAAAACATCCTGTATTACTTAAAACTGTCATTCAGCCTGTTCTGTAGAATCTCCAGTTCCAGTCATTTTATGCATATATTTCCCATCTATCATGACACTTAAGAGCCATTTATAACCTACCTCAATCATCCTTGTGTGCTGATCATGAAATAGTCTACATAATTCATGTTATTCATATGTTAAAAAAGTATGTTTTACTTTCTTGAGACATATATGGCTTTGTTCCAAACCATTAGGAAGCAAAACAAGAAAAATGTCACCCTTTCTCATAGAAACTCAACAGAGCTCTAATAAAACATATGAAATTAACCCCACATGCATCTCTAATAGGTTTACTCTGCACCCTAGAGSTAACAGCAGACATAGAGAATTATTGTTCCTGCATGTAGTATTTTGTGTTTCAGAAGTTTACATTTTTCCAAACTATACATCCTAGAAAGGTTCAAGATATGGGGTACTGTGTTAAAGTCTACCAGAACGAACAGGCAAAAGAATTAGTCCATTACATCCTTCAGAAAAATCTTTCTTACTTTGACTCATGAGCTCAGGAAAGTAGGATGCTCATTTTAGTATAATTACATGGCTTTTTACAGTGCATTTTAAACAAAATTAAAGTTCCAAAAGTTTGGAACTTTTATTGAGTATAAACAACAAACAGTTATTAAGTGATGTTTTTAGAAAAGCCGTTTCAGAATATGAACAGATACTTAGATATTTTAAAATTATGTCTGAGTGATGTTTGTTTTTCTTTGCCTTAAAGTCTACAAACAGTGTTTTGGAAGGTCCAGCTGCATGCAAACCTTGAATTTGTTATCATGCATGCATAAACAAGAAGTTTACTTCAGAAAATAATTACAAAATGAAGCGCAACTTCCCCACACGGCTTCCTCACATTTTACATGCCTAGTCTTCAGTAATCTTGTCACATTCACCGTTCATCATCACTGCAGCTAGTCAGTGGGAGAAACTCCAGCCAAAGATGAGTCCATTTCCATACTTGTATTTTAAAAAATTCTGATATCAGTGTTAGTTCTATAGAAAAGAGAAGTTCTGAAAACTGCCTACTCACGGAAAAAAAAGCCTCACTTCTTTCATGGGTCAGTGTTCACTGTGACATTGAAGAGGATCACAGTGCATCAAATGGAAGGAAGTACGTGCGTGCGTGTATGTGTGTGTGTGAGAGAGAGAGAGAGAGAGAGAGAGAG